>NC_048299.1:58845740-58895456 GCF_013100865.1 Trachemys scripta elegans | reverse complement strand
GCCGGGCCCGCGGGGCTGGGAGCCGAGCCGGGCCCGCGGGGCTGGGAGCCGAGAGCCGGCCGGCGGGGCTGGGAGCCGGGCCGGGGCCGGGGTCGGGGAGCCGGGAGCCGGCCCGCGGGGCTGGGAGCCGGGCCGGGGTCGGGGAGCCGGGAGCCGGCCCGCGGGGCTGGGAGCCGGGAGCCGGGGGGTGCGCCGGGGGTGGTCGGCCAGGGCCCGAGCCGACCCAGGCTGGAGCCGCCGGGGGCCAGCCTGGGCCGCGCCTCCTCCCCTCCCCTTTACCTGCTTCAGGCTTCAAGCAGGGGAGGGGGCGGAGACTTTGGGAGGGGGCGGAGTTGGGGCGGGGGCGGGGCTGGGCCCCCCGGGAGTGTCCTCCATTAGGAGGCACAAAATATGGTAACCCTAATCAGAACAATACAGTGCTGTCTTTAAAATGGACAGAAACATGCCCGAAAATAGGGACTTTCTTCTTTTCAGGGACGCTTAGTCACTTAATTTTGTTATAAATACCTAGCTGGGCTGTTCACTCACATTAATGCAAAGTGGTGTGTATTCAACTAAATTTTTTGGAGGTGGAAAGTAGAAGAAGAGTCAGCCATTTTCATGGCATAAACACAGGGTGAGCTGGGTTAGTGGAGATAAGTTTTGCAGGTAGTCTGGCAAAAAAATGCTAAACTCAAGCCTACTAGAATATTTCTAGGGTGAGATTACTCTTTCTCCTCATTTTATTTAAATGCACTGCAATTAGAGAGGGTAAAACACGTAACCCACAGGGACAGAAACTTTCTGGAGGCTGTGAAAACTTCTTGGCCTACTTCTTGGTTTCAAAAAGCTAGTTTGAACTTGTGAACGTTTTTTTAAACCTGTAATTTTAACCCCTCCTCCCCAAAACCCATATATTTTAAAATGTATGTTTCTCTTACTAAAAGGAAGCCTTTGCTACGTACTGGAAACAGAAGAACTCTCCCCTTCCAAAAGCTAGACTGGTTCAACTGGATGCCCACTATAAATGTATAAACGTTATTTTTAAAATTAGAATTCTTTTCTCTCTCATCTGACACATGACAAGAGTTGGTACCCACTGCTTGGCAGGTACCCTTACATCTAATACCCTGTAAGAAAATGGTAGATTGCCCTAGAGAGGTACTCAATATATATTAAAAGTTTAGTGATTATGATTATTAGGCCCAGCTCCTGCAACATTTTTGCATGCTTAAATGTTTTATTATATGTGCTTCACTTTACCACCAGGAGTAGTCCCACTGAGGTTAATGTTGTGTTTGCAGTGTGAACTGCTTGCAAGGCTGGGGCCTTGGAATGGAACTAGCAGGAAAGATACCTTATTGTGGCAGGAGTATTGTATCAGACATCCTCATGCCTCATCCGCACTGACATCAGTTCATTGAGAAGGACATTATGAACAGTTTCATTTTAGAAAATGACTGATCATCCTTTCAGATTTTTCAAGCTCAGGACATATTTGTTGCCAAGGCACCTGAACAGCTATGTAAACGCAACAGTGTGTTTACATGTTCGGAATATTGCAGGTGTTTTGAGGAATGTAGTTTCACTTGCTAGAAGATTACAGAAACAAACTGTTATAAAGCAACAACTCATTTATTTATATTCACTGGTATCCATTTTCTCTCCTCCGCTCTTTCATAATACATAGAATAGATACCCACTAGCCGGTTAAAAAACAGTTCTTCTTTTATTGTCCCACTAGAGGGTGCTTTAGCAAAATATATCTTAAATACTTGATTTAACACTCCATGATAATTTATCCTATATCCTGATGATTCTAACATTGAAAAATGCCCAATTATTTTAAGTTGCTATGAAAAACATGAGAAGAGTGGAGCTAAGATTCTGCAGTGTGTCTGTGCGAGTGCAAGAGAGTGATCAGCATACAATTAAATTAAATAATGCAAATGACTATTGTGCACATTAGTGGCAGCTTTATGAAAGAGAGAAATTTCATAATATCTAATGCTTTACACAAGCAATAACCCTGAAGATCCTGGCTGTCTTGCAAAAACATCAATTATATTTTATCTCAGTTTGCTAGTATCTTGGGTTAACTCTCGGTGGATAAACATCAGCGCTGGTCAATTCAAACTGTCTCAGTAACTGTTTTGTTGATAGTTTTGCAGTGTTGCCAGTTATCATTTTATTGTGAGTTTCAAGATATTGGGTGTTTTTCTTAAAGCCCCAGATCCTGCAGTCTGGTGATTGCCTGAGACTTGAGGTGTTCATTGGGGAAAAAACAGGTGTAAGCTGAAATCTTGGCTCCATTGAAGTCAGTGGCATAACTCCTCTCCCCATCCAAGGGCTAGGATTTCACCATGAGCCCTCGTAGTTGCAGAGAAAAGCTTGAAAATATTACCCTGAAGGCTTAAAATTCAGAAGCCAAATAAAAACCCAAACTTTATTCCTTTAAAAAAAGTCTCTTGATTTGCAGGCTTGGCTTATAGCAGGGGTGGGTAAACTATGGCCCCCGGGCTTTGGATCCAGCCCGCAGGATTGCCACCCCCGTGACACTGCAGGCCCCGTGCCACTCCTGGAAGAGGTTGGCACCACATCCCTGCGGCCCCGGGGGAGGGGGCAGCAGAGGGCTCCGTGTGCTGCCCTCGCCTGCAGGTACCTCCCCCAAAGCTCCCATTGGCCATTGTTTCCGTTCCCGGCCAATGGGAACTGCGGGCAAGCACACGGAGCTCTCTGCTCCCCCGCCCCCAGGGGCTGCAGGATCATGGTGCCGGCTGCTTCCGGGAGTGGCGCAGGGCCAGAGCAGGCAGGGAGCTTGCCTTAGCCTCACTGCGTGCCACTGCCACCCTGGAGCCGCTCCAGGTAAGTGGCACTGGGCCGGAGCACGCACCACTCCTGCACCCCAACCCCCTGCTCTGAGCCCCTTCCCATACCTCAACCCCCTGCCCTGAGCCCCCTGCTGCACCCCACACCCCTCCTGCACCCCAGCCCCCTGCCCTGAGCCCCCTGCCACACCCTCCTGCACCCCAACCCCCTGCTCTGAGCCCCCTCATACACCCCGCACCCCTCCTGCACCCCAACCCCTTGCCCTGAGCCCCTTGCTGGACACCACACCTCCTCCCACACCCCAACCCCCTGCCCCAGCCCTACATTCATGGCCCTGCATGCAATTTCCCCACCCAGATGTGGCTCTCAGGCCAAAAATGTTGCCCACCCCTGGCTTATAGGCTTGGGGTGGGTGATCCTGGGTAAGACAAAGTGGGGGGGGGGGAATTCCCCTGTAGCTGTAATCACAGCCCAGACAAAGTAGCAGATCTCCTCAGTGATATGTTCATATTGTGAAAGAATATACTGGGTCTGACTGAGCCAGGGTTTAGTCACAGTGTCAGACAATGACAAGGAAAAGAGGCTCTATCTCCTTCATTGCTGGTACTCAATAGAGACCTGACATTTATCATCAGATAAATATGGCAAGTCGTGGCTGTTGAAGTTTACTGGATTGTAACTGCTGAAATACATAGGCAGCAAAGCAGTAAAACTGGAGGCAGTTTTACTGTAAGCTACAAATCTGTCATTAGTGGCATAAGTAAAACGTCCATAACAGTCCAAAGGAGAGTTCTGCCAGTGTTGTTACATGACAGTAAAAGGCACTGAAATCTAGAAATATAGGACTGGAAGGAACCTCGATAGATCATCTAATCCAGTCCCCAGCACTGAGGCAGGACTATTATCTAGACCAGTGGTCCCCAAACTTTTCATGGTTGCACCCCTCCCTTACCCTTGTCTGTGCCTCCCCCCCACCCCATGAGCCAGGGCTGGGAGTGGGATCATGACTCCTGGGGTGGGGGGGCGGTGAGGCCCAGGCCCCGCCGTGCATCCTGAACATTTCTGCACATACCCCTGCGGGGGACGCACCCCACAGTTTGGGAACCTCTGATCTCGACCATCCCTGACAGGTGTTTGTCTAACCTGTTCTTAAAAACCTCCAGTAACTGATTTCACAACCTCCTTAGACAATTTGTTCCAGTGCTTAACTACCATTACAGTTAGGAAGTTTTTCTTAATGTCTAACCTAAAATCTCCCTTGCTGCAATTTAGTCTAGAGTCCAAACAAAAGTACCTTTATCTACAAAATAGTTAAATAAACAAAATAAGCTTCTCAAAACTAATCTCACCGTTTCTTTTTATTTTTCTCTAATATCGAATGCATGGGGTTGACTTAAAGCCCTCCAGTTCATCTGCACTCTTCTGGATATTCCTAGGAGTGTGTCTACTCATTCAAACGTGTAGTTAAATCTGGGAGAACACAAATGGGCTCTGAGCAGAATAAGATTTAAAACTAATTGGATTTTTATAAACCAATTTGGTTTGTTTGTAAACTGTGTAATACAAGTAATTGATTTATATTTTAACCAGTCGTATTATATATAATCTACTTTTTCAAATATAGTTACGGTTAGGTAGCAAATGGTTAACACATTATGGGAAGTTTATGTACTATGGGAAGTTTTTGATGTTTTATGTTGTGTGTGTATATATTAAACATTTAATAAAACATTATATGAACAAATGGGCTCTGAATTCATTTTAAAAAGACAGATATTATCTCTCTCTCTCTCCCTCTCTGTCTAAATTGCCTTTTTTCTTGAAAGATTTCCCATTTCTGCTAATATTGGTGCAGCTCTGCTGATGATATAGCAAGCACTTAGTGAAAATAGAGCTCTAGGCAGCGGCTGGCATTTTAACTACAGAGCCACCTGAACCTCCTCAGAGCATTTTTTAAATGAAATGGTGGTAAAAATACTGGCAATAGACAGTGCGGGTAATGGCACCTGTGGTTAAGGTAGCCAGACACTTCTCATTGTAAGACCCTATTTTCAGTTGCTTACAATTTAGCCAAACTTTAAATTTCCCAGGCTGGGAGCATGCCTCAGGCTGAATTTTGTTGGAATTTTTTTGGCAGAATGGTTCATCTGTTTCTAAGATGAAGGCTAGGAGAAAATACATTGTTTTGCCCATGTTCATGAATTGGTTGAATTTATTTGTCTGTTTTTTAAGACGCTCTAGTGTAGAGCCCTGCACAGATACAAAATTTATATCCACAGATGCAGATATCCCTGGATATAAAGTGGATATCCGCGGAGCTGCCGGGCTCTACCAGGAACCGCAGCGGCGAAAGCAGCAGCATATCGGGTCGCCACTCACAGGAGCCAGCGCCCAGCCTGGGCAGCTCCTCTGGCGTGGCTGTACTGCCCCAGCCCTGCTCACTGGGGCAGACACCAGGCTCACCGGCAGATGTCCCTGGTCGCACTAATGTGTGCCAGTGGCTCGGACACTCTCGGACAGGAGAAACAGACCAGGTGAGGCCAGTATGTCAGGCTATGGTTGATTTTACTCCCAAATATGTGACAACTGGTTGGAATGGCAGTAGCCATTCTTGTACATTGACTGAGATGGGTTGATTGGCAAGATGATTGTTTAGATGGAAAGTAGTTGCCATTCTCCTGGTTTCATTAAGAAATAGTCTCCATTGCTGGAAGTCAGTGGTCAAAATGTTCATGTCTTGACTGAAATTCCTTTCAATATTATAGCAATTGTTTCCAGGGTCAGCAACACAGATCTCATCCGCATACATATGCTTCTCGGCCTGCATTTCAGAAAGGTCAGATGCGTACATACACTGAACAAAAGGGGAGCCAACACTGACCCGTGTGGCCACTGATCTTTCTCTGCAATTTATAGGCTGAACCTTTGGTTACTAATCATTGCTTAGAATAACTGCACCATCGGCCTCCAAGGAATAATGCGCAGCAGCTTGGCAGTCAGAGTGCTGTGCCACACAGTGTTGTAAGCCGTCATCAGATCAATAAGGACTGCGCTAACTTTTTTCCCCTGTGTTTTCTGTGTCTTAAGTCAGACCAAGTACCTGACTTGGGTGCATCACTCCCTCCTGAATCCAGCCTGAACACAAGGCAGCTGAGGTTCGACTACCTCATTAATTTGCATCAGGATTAGTTTCTCCATCATCTTGTCAGTAAAACACAGCAGAGAAATTGGTCAGTAGGTCTTTGGGTCTGCCAATGGTTTCCCTGGCTTGGGAACACTTACGACCTTTGCTCTGTGACAGACTTTTGGGATGCTGCAATCATGGGGACGAATCAGAAATCAAAGCAGCCAGCTTTCGGCTATTGACTCAAAGTGAGAGGCAAAGTCATGGATGTTATCTAGACCAGGAGCCTTGTGAGGCTGCAGTTGGTGTATAACCAGGCCACGCTCTCGATCAGTAAAATGAGGTTCCTGGCCACTCTCGGAGCCTGCTTCTCTCAGCAAGCATCATTTTAACTGCCCGGCAGGAAACTTTACCTTGATTAGGAGCTCTGCCATCTGCCGCCAGCTGAGATGCCATGGAGTTTGCTGTGAGTGGGTATTCCCACTTGTTCTAATATTATAAACTAGGAGAGGGAATTGAGCTAGAAGGTCACTAAGGGAAGTAGTTTTTTTAAACGGGATTCCTGAAGAGGAAAGGTGTTGCAGCAAAAGGGGATTTCCCCTCCTTGGGCCTGACCCCAGACTGACTGAAGCCAATGGAAAGAGTCTCAGTGACTTCAATAGGCTTTGGTCAGGCCAGTAGAGAGCTCTGGGCAAATGACTTCCAGTTAAAACACAAGGTGACTGAGCTTTTAACTCTAATTACATTGAGAAAACCTAGAGAACAGGGAAGTTATTTGCCTTTCGAGTCATTTGGTAAAGGAATGCAGCCCTGAATTATGACTGTGATAGGAAGGAAGGGAAAAGGTGGTTTTCTTAAGTGATTTGAGTTAAAGCCAGATCCAGTATTTTAACAAGGGTCTCCACAACCATTTTCCTCATTGGCATGTTATAAATCTTGAGTGTTTGTGCTATAAAGAAGAAAGGTGAAGGCTGGAAGCTCTATTCACTTTTCAGCCATATGGAGACTTATGTGCTTTAGTCACTGCTGAAACCCAGCATTCAGCCTGCAAGGCAGGGTAATGGTATTATCCTCATTTTACAGATGGGGGAAAACTGAGGCAAAGGTTAAATGACTTTCCCAAATTCAAACAATGATTCAGAGTAACCTCTACTCACCATAGGTGGTACTGCCTCCTGGCCACTCTGGGGATTAGCTTTCAGTCCAATGCCCTCTTCTTGCAGTTCCTCAGCCTATTGTCTCCCTCTCTTGGTTTTCAGCCACTCTCTTGCTCCTGGAGACCTGCCACACCCATCTTCATGGCTTAGCCACAAGTGTCCTCCCTTTCTAGGGTATTATCACAGTCTTCCATACCGTCCCAGGCAGTCCTTAGCTCCACTGCCACATTTGGGCCACTCACTAAGTGGCAAGAACAAATAGTCCCGGACAGCCTCCTATTTCACTACCCAGATTGCGCTTCTCACCCTGTGACTGACTGGGGAACCCAGGTCCACCCCCTACACTGGGTTCCAGACCAGGGACCCTGTCTGCAGCAGCAAAGATCTGGGCAACTACAAACCTTCTTGCCACTCCCCTGGACTTCTTCCTACCTTGTCTATCCTAGGCTTGCATTCTCTACCCTTCTAGCTAAACCCCTGTCTCCTCCGTCCAAATCTCTTTCTTGCCTTTGTCCTAGGAAGAATGGCTGCAGCCCCCTTTCTGCTATCAGCTCCCTGGTTTTATATCAGCCCCGCCTGTTCCTGCACAGGTGAGCGTCCCTTAATTAGGGGTCTCCTCTTAGTCTAAATGTCCCCCAGTTTGCAGCCTAATAGGTTAATTGACCCCTCTGGCCAACATTAACCCCTTTAGAGCAAGTGTGAGGAGCACACGCCATCACAGAGTGGCAGAGCTGGCAATAGACTCCAATGGTCCTGCCTACTAGGTCTTCTGTGCTCCAATGATAAGACTGTACTCCTGTAAAAGATCACTTGTGAACTGAGTAGGACGAAAGTGAGGCGAGGAGGAGGAGCCAAACTATGAGATTATGCCCTCACCATAAAAGGTCCCTGCCGTCCCCACAGTGAGGATGGTGAGTCTGGTAGGAACAGAGTGAGAAATTTCGCCCTAGGGCATGACAAAGGCAGCCAGGACCAGAAGGGAACTCTTGGAGGACCCAGGTTCGCTTGATTCTGAGACTCTCGGGGAACAGGAGATGGAAGCAGGGATTTTACTGAATAGAGAAGGAATAAGATAGTGATTATTCGGGGATGTGGGTGAGTTCCCAGAGAGGATTTCACATATTACCCATGCTGCATGTTAAAAGTTGGATTTTTAAAATTGTGTTCACTGCACACCCTGGACTTCACAGTAACAGCCGGGGCAGAACTTGGCTCCTCTTACTTCAGACCTACAGGTCCCTGTCACTGGAGCTGAAGGAGAACTCTTTCAGCACTGCAGGGCCTAGGACACACAGCAGTTCTTGATCCCATCCAGTACAGCACAGTAGTATGCTTATACCAGCCTGTTCATTATATTTTTTGCTCTTCCCCCGTGAGAATGGGTTTGAATCACCTTCCCTTTGCTTCTTTCCACCTTTAACTTTGTTGACAAGAAGAATGAGCCCAAATCAAAAGCCCAGATCCAAACACCCTTGGCCAGACCCGCAGCTGGCATAAAGGTGTAAATCAGCTGAACTTCATGGAGGTGGGTGGAGCTTTGCCGATTAACACAAGTTGAGAAGCTGTGCTCTTGGGAGCTTGAACGTGGATCAGAACCGCATCTCCATTTGATCGAAGAGCAGATTGGCAAAGGGATTTGCTTTCTCCGGACATTTTATTCTGCCTGTTAAATTCTGCTGCTTGTATTTTTAGCAGACTGTGGCGTCCAGGGAGTGTAAAGTTAAAATCCCTGGGAGGTGATTACATTAGGTCACATCGTTTCCACGCCAATGTTGGGGCACGGGGTGGAAACTAGTCTTCCATTCTTCTCTGTTTCTTCTGTTCCTCTGTCATTTGCTGCTGCTTCCACCTACTCTATGGTGTTGAGATCAACTGCTGGCCCCCTCCCGGTTCTTCTCAAGGTTTCTGTTGGGCACCCTTGTTTCCTCACACCAGTTGGTTTCCCTGTGACAACTTCTCATGGCAGTCTGTGAGTTGGCATCAGAGAATATGTCCCAAATATGCCCTGTGCTTCTTTCTGATTTTAGTGGAGGTGGGCTGCTGGTTGATGATTTCTCAGATCTCTTCTTTGGTGACTTAGGGTACGTCTGTGCTGCAGTGTAAGCCCAGGATTCAAACTCAGGCACAAGCCTAACCCCTGCTTCCTTCTACACACCAATCACACTAACTCAGGCTTGGGCCCAGTGTCCCAGGACCCCACAGGGGTGGAGATTCTGAGCCTCAGTAAAGCTGGGACCCAGGGTTCAAGCCCTATTGCATTGCAGGCAGTGTAGATGCAGCCCCACTGGACTCGTGCTTTGGCCGTCCACAAAAAGCATCCCACAGTCCCAGGGGCTGACTTTCTTTGTCCTTTGGACAGTCAAGTTTTCCCATGCTGCACAATGAACAAAAGGCTAAATCAGCCACATTTTGGGAGGGTGCTAGGAAGTCTGGGATATGGGTAGTTAGACTCAGGCCCACATAATGCAGTGTAGATGCTGGAACCACAGGCTGGATCCAGAGTTCAACAATTCCTAACCTGGGATTATAAATGAGTGTAAACACTCAAGCCATAGCTTAACAAACCAGGGTCTGCCAACTTGAGTTCTACCCATCCTAGGCTTACATTGCACTGTGGACACCCTGTGTCTTTCCATCCAGAGCACAGGATCCTTTGTAGGCACTTACTTTTTCAAAGGCTTCTAGTTTTCTGTCTAACATTTTGTTATTTCTCCAGCTCTCGCAGTCACATTAGCACTGAGATAACATTTGAGTTGAAAATTCTCAGTGTTCTGGTGCTATATATCTTTGATTTCCATATGTTGTTGAGTTTAGCAAATGCTGTGGATGCCTCTCCCTGTACTTGATGTCACTTCCTTCTCGAGGTCTTCATTGACAAGTTAGGTGCTGCCCAGATAGATGGACTGTTTCTTGGTGTTTTTGCCTTCTAATGTGATGTTGCAGCTTGATTTCTGGATTTCGAGGATGTTTATTTTGGCATAACTGATTATGAGCCCTGCTTGGCCTTCAGTTTTTGTATGTCTTTGTAGCTTTTAGCGGGTGTCACTCAGGAGCAAAGATCATCTCACTATTATTTAGTTTATGTAATTTATCCTTGGTAACACACATCCTTGAACAGAGCTCCTGGAGCTCACCTTTTATTTTATTTGTATTTCACCTAGATATTAACCAAATTGCAAGGCCTACTTCAGGGTGTAAGATTTAAAAAGGAAGATACATTAAAAATATCCACTATTACTTTTTTTCCCTTAAATGTTTCACCCTGAAAAGGTGTGAATGGGGGTCCTCAACCTTTCAGGTGTGCCCTAACCACTGAGATATGGGATATTCTGATGCAGGGGCCCCTTAATTACTTCTGTTGAAACTGTTCCACTTTGGATCAATAATTAGTCACTAGAGCAGGGGGACTGAACCCTGCATCTCTCACATCCCAGGGGAATGGTCTAACCACTGAGTTAGAAGTTATCAGGGAGGCACTGCCACCTCCTTGTCTCCTGGGATTTTGTATGGGCCCCTGTCTGGTAGGCCTGCTCTGAGCACACCAAACGGAGAGGGCCCACATGGACGATAGGCAGAGGAACATCAGTCTTCATCTAGTCTGACAATTCTGTTGGGCCTTATGCATAAGACAGATTTAGAGGCAGTGGGTGCCTAGACTGAGGTATTCTATTGATGCCCAAAAGTAGAAATATAGGGGACTTTTATGGCAAAAATTTAGTAACTAAGGGATTTTAGTCACCCACAGAGGTAGGTAGCAGATGAGCGGGGGTCTTGAGGATTACAGTACTGCCTAAATTTTGGATTTAGGCACTTAACTCCCCACTTTAAGGACCCATATCCCCTTGTGGATCCAGGCCTTAGCCTCTAATGTCAGGAGAGGGCTCTGAAGACACAGAAATGTGTGAAAATAACCCTGTGCAGAGGGCCAGCCCCAAAGTTATGCACCAGGCAAGCTCCAGTTTGAAGGCTTTTTTTGTACTCCAATGAAGCCTAGGCCTTTTCCACAGAGGTGAACTGCACCCTGGGAGCTGATCTGTTGCATAGTAAAATCTCGCACAGGTAAAGTGGAACCATAATCCATAGGGAAGAGATTTCCTTTAAAATATTTGTGTAACTTTATCCTCAGACTAATCAGTTAATTTGAGCAAATCTGGGTGTAGCAGCCAGATTCTATAGCCATGCAGCAAGAGGAAAGGAAAGGTTACCCATGCTTATAATTATGTCATGAGATCTTATTCCTGGTGATTTACTGCTCAAAAAATAAAATGGTGTACATCTGTTTTGTACCAGTTTGATCAGGTGATACCATTAGCACAGGAGAGGGATTAACCCCTTGCCATGAGGACATCTTTAGATGGCACTTGCTATCACTGGTTTGTTATATGAGTAACTTTCTTTAAAACCTCTAATTTAGACATTTGTCATATGATCTGACAGATCTATTTCTCATTCCATAATAACACTACATTGATTTTAAAGCTAGAAGTCAAGCACTCAAAAATTAGGAAACACCAGAATTAAAGTTGCCCACACAACCTTAGTTCAGTCCCTTAATTACATGATCACATAGTATTTTCTCCATGGGACCTCTGCCTCATTCAGTGCACAGAATGGATGGTGCTCAATGAGCAGCTACTCAATATTTTCTTTTATCCTAATCATTCAACATGTTGGGGAATGCTTTATTTACCAATCACCATCTAAACCTTGCACCGAATACAGAACTATTCATTTTCTCATGGGCTTTTCTATGGGACTCTCATCCTAGTATCTTTATGTACAAACATTAAAGAAGTTATCTTCACCACACCCCGGGGAAGTGAGGTTGTATTATCTCCATTTACTAGATGGGGAACTGAAGCACAGAGATTAAAGCCAAAATTGTCCAGAGTGTCAACTAATTTTAGGTGCTCAGTTTGAAAGGTATAAAGCCTGATTTTTCTAAGTACTTACCCTTACATTATATAGCATTTTATATGCTCAGAACACAGCTCCCATTGACCTCACTTGCAACTGTGAGTGCTCAGCACTTCTGCAAATCCAGCTTCAGATGTCTTAAGTTGGGTACCTAGAATATGAAGAACACACATTGGCCACCTCTGAAAAGTTTGGTTTACATGACTTGTCCAGCATCACATTGAGCTCGATGGTGGAGGCCAGACTAGAATGCAGTCTCCAGATTGGCACTCAACTACCTTAACCATGAGACAAACCATCCTTTCTTTTCCTCACTGACATCACATCTTCCAACTTCTGCAACAAATGAGGCAGGGATCCCACAGACAATAGCCTCCTACATTACATAGGCCTACTTCATGCCCAGAGCACTCCCCAGACTGTGCACTGAACAAGGCAGGAATCCTGTGGGGAAATTTTTAAGTGATTATGTCATTAAAAATTGTATCATAATATATCCACACAAGGGGGGCTGAACAGAAGTTTCACAGGCAACATTAATTCTGGCATTTTTTCCTAACTTTAGAACGCTCCTCTTTGCAATCTTAAAGTTCTCTTAATCTTCTTCTTTTTCTTCTTTATATGGTTGATGTAAATGTAGAGCAACCACTATAATGTTACATTTAGATGGTTAAGCCAGATAATTGTTTCTGAAATAGCAGAGTGTATTGTTGTGATGCTTCCTTCGTGTTTGTGAATGGAGTATTGAGTTGTTATATGTTCCATGGTCTGTTCTGAGTGACCAAGTCACACACACTGGAGAGTCTTTAATTTTCCATTTGTGCAGCAAGTATCCGCATCTGCCATAGTTTGTGTGGATACAATGTAGGGCTGCCTGTGAGCTTCCTAGGAGATCGAAGCCGGGGATCTTCAGCATTGGGTCTTTCATGAGGTGTTTATTTGTAACTTCTTGTGAACTCCATTTGGCTTTCCAAGCTTCATCAGGGTTGCAGTTGCATTGGTGAAGGTTAAACGCATGGGTCCGAAAGGGTTTTGCGACTTCAAGTGAAGTATGTTGTTAAAGTCCTAGTGGAGGGGAAGATGTTCATTTTCCATGATCCTCTGGAATTCCCGAAAGGTTGCGGCATCATGGTGAATGGATGGGGGAGCAATGTGTGACAGCACTGGCAGCCATAGTGTTGGGGTCGACTTGAGGGATCCAGTGATGCACTGCATTGCAGTGTTCAGTTGGACAGCAACAAGTCGAGTATGGCTACTTCTGGTCCATACCGATGCACAGTAGTCGGCTACGGCATACACAAGGGCCATTGCTGATGTCCGTCACAGTGATGCTGATACTCCCCAGCTTATACTTCCCAGGTTCTGGTCCAGATTGATCTTGTCTTCATCTTGGCAGTTACCTTCTTCAGGTGGTCGTGGAAGGTTAGCGTACAATCCAGCTTCACTCTGAGATAGGTCGGCGTGGGGTCATGTCGCACAGCATTGCCACAGACGGTCACTCTCAGGGTGCGCTTAGCATTCCTATTATCAAGATGGAATGCAGTGACTGTTGTTTTGTGAGGATTCAGCTCCGGAAATAGTGTCCCGGGGATTCAGATCACGGCTTTTTCAATGGCTTCCCTGTAGCAATCCCAATCGGCTTTGTGGGTTCCACCGTGGGATTTGTTTAGACAGAATCGTGGGGATTTTGTTGCTAATGTGGGTGATGATGGACCTGGGTTGGCTGTTGGGGAAGTTGGGAAGTATTTTGTGGGATGCATGAAGCATACTCCCACTTTGATCTTTGGAAACAATGATGAGGTCTGGGTTGTAATCACATTGCCAGTGAGCAGAGTGGAAAGTTGCTCACTGTTTGGGATCGAAGACCAATTCTTTTAATGTAATTTTTGGATAGAGTTTAAACTAGCACTAAACCAGTGTTAGTAGCATTGGAAGATTTTTTGTTTTTGTTAAAAAAAATGTCTAGTGTAGATAAAGCTAATGAGTTTCTGCAAACCCTATTGATTTGTTTGTTCTCATGTCTCCCAACTTCACCCCACCTGACCTGTAAAATAGGTTAACAATGTTGATGTTTAATTCGTCTTCCAGAGACAGTCTTCAGAATTAACGCCCCTGGGGATGAAGGGAGGAGTTCAGACCTCTCTTTCAGCTGTTATTTCAGTCTCCCTGCACAACTATCAAATTTTGTGCAGCTCCGTGCACTCTACATTTCACAATAATGACAAGTCCCTGATTCCTTCAAGCAATGGGAGTGGGTGGAAGGCAGGCACCTATTCCCTGCACCTCTCAAAAACAAGCGGGGACATGAGGGAGCCAGAGGCAGCTTGTGGGGAGCCTAGGATAACTGGGGAAGTAGAAGGGAACCTGGGGGTTCTTACGGAGAACCTAAGGGAGATTGTTGGGGATAGATGGGAGAGTTGAAGAATCTTCCCCATTCTGCCAAGCATAGCCTGTCTTTGTTCCCTTAATCCCCCACCCCAGTTCATCCCTTGTCCCCATCCTGCCTCCCCACATTGACCCACATGCTCCCATTAACCCTTGAGTCCCATTCAATCCCCCCATACCTATAGGCCCAATACACCAGAAATTCAGGTTAAAGGGCATCACATGTTTTTGTAAGACTGACACAAAGGTGAACCCTAACCTAAATCTAATCTGGTTACAAACACCACTTTTATCAAGGTAATCAATTTGGAACACTAGGTGCTATATCACTTCTTCAGCCATTCCTGGCTATATCAAACATTTGATTCCATTCTTACAGTCCTGACCAAATGTGTTATTTTTAAATACAGCCACAACTGAATTTAGCAACTGTTTAAAAAAAACAAAAAAAACAAGCCAAACAAAACCAATCAAAACACTGTGTATATTGGTCAGGGAAACCTCGCTGGAACAGTGGTAAAAACCACCATGTTTATTGTTTCTAGTATGGTTTTAAACTGTAGACCCTGATCCTACAAAGAGAACTGTGAAGGATCTGTGTGGACACAGGCATCTGCCTGTGCAGAGAAAGTTGTTGGATGGGGACAGTAATGTGCATAATGTGTCAATTACATTATTTGAGGGACACTGGATAAGGGGTCTGGAAACAACCCCAGTTAAGTAGATGTGCCATATATCAGGTGCCGTATACAACCATAACATTTTGGGGCAGGAATTAATGCAAAATATTCTTTGATAAATGCCACAATAACACTGCAAAATAACAATTTCACATTTAAGTGTATGCATAATTAGACTAGATAAGTTATATAAATAAAGTAAAAGCTGGGATCATTACTATAGTGTAAAAGTACAATATATGTGTTGTTTTATTTTTTGCATGCAGAAAAAATATATTTGGCACCAAGAAGCAATTGTTTAGCTTGATTGTGATTCTACATCAGTCAGACAGCATTTAGTAGACGTATTAAAGTATATTAGCTCTCTGCTGGTGCTTAATGACAAACAGGCATAGTCCATATTCACCAAGCAATTATTTATATCATGACCTTTTACAGAGTTGTGAATTATCCCTTAGGATTTTCACAGTGACTGATATTTCTAATACACTCTTAATTTTGTTCCATAAATTGGTGGTATTTTTTTGCTGGGGAACTAAAAGCTGTAAAATTAAACTCCCTATGCAAGCTGTGTAAATCGGGTCTATGAGATTAAGAGGCAGTTGCAGGCCACTCTAACGTAACAACACTGCACCATTACAATACAAATGATGGGAAACGTTACTATCTACAAAAGGACTTTTATGAGAATAGCTGTATCTAAATTGCTAATGTAAAGAATTTATGTAAGTGCTGCCACTTCTGCTATTGGGACAGGCTTTAGATATTTTTTAGTACTCACCAGATTTACCCTCATTTTTCTGTAATCGAATATTATGGTTGTTGAGGATGTGTTAGGCAATCTTCACGCACTACAGCTGTTGTTGTGGCATGCTATTAACATCAGAGACGCTTTGAGGAACCACTTTGACAATGAGGGACAGTAACACATGTCTGCTTTGGAGTTGCTTCCCTGGTACATCCATGTACAATTTTTGGGCCCAAGATCCATGCAACAAAATGCTTTAGAAGCCTGTTCCCGAGAGTGAATTGATTGCTATACGCTTTTGTAGAACACAGAATAAAAATGCTGTACCATTAAATACCTTAGCCTTTATTTATTGTTAAAAAGAGTAAAACCTCACAACTATGTGTAGCTTCAGCTATCATTGTCCAAGCTGTGACAGGGGGTGGAGTGATGGGGAAACTCAGGAGTGCTGTGAAGTGAAAGGGAATGTGTGGGCATAGAGGGGGGTGGGGTTGGCAAAGAATTGTACATCTGCATGAGCTGCAGTAGAGGTCAGCCACGAATCTGCTCAGTCTGCAGTTGTATCAAAGACTTGAACATCGCTGTCTGATCCTCCATAACTTTTATCATCTGCTCTGTCGCTTGCCTGGCAAAAGCAGCATTCTCTTTTCTGTCCTGCCTTTCGGCTTCCCAGCACTCTTTCCATTCCCTGGTCTGTTTCTCATCACGCTGCAGCACTTCCCGGAACATGTCTTCTTTGCTGCATCTAGGGTTTTTTCTTATCTGCCGAAGCCGGTCCATAGGGGTACGTTGTGTGTTCAGGGTTTGTGTTGAACAGAAGAGGGATTGTTACATTCCAGCAAATGATTGAAACATTTTAGTAAAAAGGGCATTTTGCTAGTAGAAATCACTTTCTCTCTGAGACTATAGGCCGGCACACAACTCCATGAGCACCCCAATCAGGAGTGGGGGGAAGGCGGTTGTGCGTATGGACAAAAAGGCCACGACTTGCAGGGCAGCTTTGCAGGGAACTCATTCTAAAATTATCCCACACTTTTTCACAGGCAGCCAACCTGCTGGCTGACATCTTGCTGCTGCGGGTGACCAGAGAAACCAGGGCACAGCTACTGAATGCTTGCGGCATTCACCCCGGTCTATAGGCAGCTCAGCTCTGTGCCGCTTTGGTCCCAGCTCCAGTGATTGCTAAATGGCATGGTACAGTTTCCTACAATGGGGGAACTAACAAGGCTGCAATCCCTTGGAATCTGCAGCAGAGGATTAACAAGTACCTCTTGGAAACTTTCCAGACCCTCTCTCTGGAGGATTCCCTACACGTCTCAATGTCCATTGACACCCTGCTTGGCCATGCAGATTAGCTACACAGGGCAATGTCCAGCTCACAGAAAACACTACCTGCCTCCCACTTTTTGATTCCCTACACAAGCCACAGCAACTTAGCCAGCGTCTCATCTACTTCCTGCTCCCTGTTGAGCACTTCTGGAATGGAGAAAAGTTCCTGGTTGCCTGCCCCACTGGGTGACCCCGCTGGGAGCTCTACATCCTCTTCTAGCTCGACTTCTTCATCCAGAATTTCAGTCTGCGGATTACCCCCTCTTTCTGCTGCCTGCGAAGTATCCACGGGGCTATCAGCGATGGAGGTGGGGTCACCACCAAGGATAGCATTCAGCTCCTTATAGAAGCGGCAGGTCTTAGGTGCACCACCAGAGTGATGGTTCGCCTCCCACACCTTATGGTATGCCCGCATCAGCTCTTTTATCTTCGCTCTGCACTGCTGCGTGTCCTGATCATAACCCTTTTTGCACAAGCCTCGAGAAATTTGCCCGACTCCTACGGGTAACTAGCAGCTGCGACTGAACAGACTCCTCTCCCCATATACTGTGCTTCCAGGCCGTGTCTGCTTAGCTTCCCCTCTGCTCTCTGTGTCCCTGCGTGTCTCTCATTGTGCTGTATCTGTCCCAGACCACAAACACACACTCTTATGCGCACAGTACTCTGCAAAGCCCTTCTACCCAGCAGCTCAAATTCCTTGGCCAACTCCATGATACCTTCTTTTAGGTAAGGTTCCTTAACTATCTCTTTTAGCTATCTTAAATGAAGGGCACCTACAAACTCATCTGTTTCATAAAGGTTTAACCCAACTCATAACAATACCAAGTGCATCAGAACCAGCTAGTGTCAGAAATAAGGCTACCTTTGGATTGTTTGCCTTTTCACTGACACCCATTGCTTGCAGATACAGCGTGAAGGACCAACATCTTCCAGTTGTCTTCTATATTTCTACTCTAGTGGAGCTTCTAGTCAGGGCCAGCTCTAGGTTTTCTGCTGCCCCAAGCAAAAAAATATTTGGCTGCTCCCCACCCCAGCCCTGGGCCCTCCCTCACCCATACCCCCTGCCGTCCCATCCCGGGCTCTCTCTTTCCCCCCCCCCACCCACACCCCCTGCCGCCCCAGTCCTGGGCTCCCCCCCCCAAACGTGACCTTCTCATTCACCACAGCAATCCCCGTTTACACTTGCAGTGGGGATCAAACCGTTTCTCCTATTTTTATTTCACATTAGTATAAATCTCGCCCCTCCCCCCCCCCGCCACCCCATCTTTAGTGCTCCAAATGCACATGGAAGGCATAGGGACTAACCTTCAAACCTTGTACCCGGAAAGGAATGGGGATCTAATAAAGAGGGTTCAGGCAGAGGTGGGGGTTCTTGGGGGCTCTACGCTGGCAGAGAAGCAGGGTGTGATGTACTCACAGAGGAGGGTGGAGGAGGAGAGGTATCAGGAGGGTTGTGGGAGAAGAGGTGCAGGGGAAGGGGGAAGTGCGGGAGGAGAGGGCTGGGGGAGGGTACAAGGGGAGAGGTGCGGGTGAAGGGAGAGTACAAGGGGAAGGGGTTCAGTGAAGGAGCGATGGGGGGAGGTACAAGTGAAGAGGCTGTGAGCAGGATGGGGGGTGCAAGGGCTGAGAGGGGCAGGCGCTGACAGCTGCTTCCCCAGCCCCACGCAGGCAGAGCCGAGAGGACGGACACTGACCCCCAGGTGCCCGAGCCGCAGGGGTCCCCCGGCAGGGCAGTATCCCCCGCTGCCCCGCTCGGAGCCAGGCTCTGCCTCTCCCCACCCCTGGCACTGTGGGGGCCCGGGGCAAGCAGTGCGGGGCTGAGGCGGGGGAAGTGCATGGCAGGCTGGGTCCGGGGGCAGGAGGGGGCAACTCCCTGGCAGCTCGGGCTGCCCAGCCACTCGCCCCATCAGCGTGCGAGCCGGGATCTGCGCCCCCTGCACAGCCCACTCAGGCAGGGAAATGCCACGCCGCCCTGGGGAGACTCAGAGCAGCAGTAGTGGCGGCAGCGGTGGCGGCAGCAGGACCCCTCCTCCCTCCCTCCATCCTGGGCCCCGCTTCCCTCCCTCCCTGGCACCTCACACATTCCAGGAGCCCCTCTCGCCGCCGCAGCCCAGGATCGGCTCCAGGGGATGATGCTCTGGCTCTCCAGTGGCAGGGCTCTAGCCAGGGCCAGCTCCCGGCTTTTTGCTGCCCCAAGCAAAAAAAAAAGGGGGGGGGGCAGAGTGCCGCCCCTTGGAAAGTGCCGACCCAAGCACCTGCTTGGAGCACTGGTGCCTAGAGCCGGCCCTGCTTCTAGTTACTCGATTCTTCCACTCAGGTTATTTTCTTTAATTTCTATTTATTTCTGCTACCATGTGGTCTTCTGTTATCATTCTGGACCTAAGATGTTTGAGAAAGCTGCAGTCACAGTTCCAACTGCCTCTATATATAACAGACCTTGGGCTTCTGCAGCTCCTCACACATACTTCCTGTTTGGGAAGCCAACCCACTTAAAGATAGAGTTCTCAATACCAGAGTCACCATATAAATACCAGTAATATTGTTATTTATTATTTTACTTGTGTAAGCACTAAAAAGCCATAATCAGGATCTTGTTTGCTAGGTATTAGATAAACACATAGGAAGATACAGTCCATACCCTATATACTATATAGCAGGGGTGGCCAAACTTACTGACCTTCCAAGCTGCATACAATAATCTTCAGAAGTTCGAGAGCTGGGTGTGCCTGCCAGAGCTCAGGGCTTCAACCCCACTCCTGTTGAAGCTCTGAGCCCTGGCAGGTACCTCCCACGGGCCTGAAGCCCTGAGACACCCCTCCTTGCAGGGCAGAAGCACCTAGCCCCACCATCCTGCCACTGGGCAGAAACCTGAGCTTCTTCTGCCCCAATCTGGTAGGTGGAGAATGGTGTGTGTGTGTGTGGGGGGGGCTCTGTGAGCTACACTTTAACTGTAAAAGAACCACATGCAGCTCACAAACCACGGTTTGGCCACCCCTGCTATATAGTATATAAATAGTAATAACATTAATTACATTGTGTTTTGGGTGAAGGGGTGTAGATGTGGCCAGTGGATCTGCAACTATGAGCAAGCCTGAGCTGCAATGGTGAAGCAGTTTCACTAGGGCTTCATGGCCCAGCAGGGGAGAATTCCATCTCCCCAAACCACACAGAGAGAGGTTTTGTGCAGGGAGGCAGGATTTGCCCAGATAATGGAGTTTCTTTGAATGTTCTGTTTGAAAAATCCAAATATTTCACAAACAGGTCTATTTTCCACTTTCTGCTGATGTACTTTCATCATTTATATAACAAGAACATATTCCTGTAGGATCCTGTGACATTTTTTACAATGCTTACATCATAAAAAAATGACATGTACCATCATAAAAATGCCAAAGACAGACTGTGATGGACTTTCTAACTGTCCACACACACAAATGGAAATAGTCTTTTTCCATAAAGGGCTTTGCCCTCTCCCTCAATATCTCACAATCTAATTTTGTGTGGAATCCTGTCTACCAAGAAAGCATCAATAAGAACTTACCATATTGTGTAAGCATATTTCTGTCAAAGAGAAAAACCCTGATGTGTTCCTAAGACTGTGGTGATTCCAGTTTGGGAAAAGTAATCAACAGCTATAGTACATGATTATGTGATGGTGGATGACTGGGAAAGATTAATGTCCTGGTCTCACAGTTCATGGAGAAGTATCTCCAGTTACCCAGAAATAAAGTAACACCACCAAAAGCAATTGGTTTTAGATTGCTTCTTGAAATATAGGCTGGAATGACAACAATGGGGAGTTTAAACAAGATTGCTTACTTTGAAATGTCTCAAGTGGCTGAGGAAATATCAGAATCATTGTAACTACAACTATTGGTGTTACTTTTAAGTCACTTTAGTTCCTCCAAGTTCTTCCTAGTGGTAGTATTCAAGATGTCAGACTTGTATAGTTTAGCATTAACAAAAGCGAAACTATATTTCCCTAGACTCCTGTGTCTTGAGAGGAGCTCTTCTTATTTATTAATACAAACATTGCTTTCCATTTTATCCACTAGCTAGCCAGTAATTAGATCTGCACAACTGTAGACAGTAATTTCTTAGTCAGATTTAGTCCTTTTAGCTGTTTGGAAAGTGTCTTTGAACAGACAACAGTTTCTTCAGATTTGTTTCCTGGTTGAAATTGTTTAATATTTTATGCTAACACATTTTAGCCTGTGTGTTGCTTTCAAACTGTTAGCTGATGGTATTACTTTAAGAAGTCAAAATTCATAATTTAACTGTTTTGCTTGGACACACAGATCATATGGTATGTTTCTGTTCTCTGATTGGATGAGAACTCAGAGTTCTTGTGTGAATATGTGTAAATACAAATTCAGATTCACTTTCCACAAATATTTTGCAGTATATGTTTAGAACTCCATGTTTGGCTGAACATTCTTGCCAGTGAAATTAACTAGAGCATTAACAGAAGACAAACTTAAGAGAACAAACATGTTCAAAGAAAACTCAATTAAAAATTGGCACTCATGTTTGGAAATACATTTTTGCAATTCCGCACAGCTGACACAATCTTGCCTCTAAACAGAACTGTCCTCCGGAGAACACACTACTTGCAGCGTCAGACTGAAGTATTGCCAACTGCAAGCATTCAAAAAACACGAGGCAGGACTCAAAAAACCCCATGAAATGGTTAACAGAAAAATGGGAAATTCAGCCTTCTTTTTGGCTTGTGATTTCTCCAAAGCCTTTAAGCTTCACCCTTACAACTTTTCTCTGCAAACCTGGTAGGATAGCAAGGTCTAAATTGATTTTTTTATGAAAGCTGAGATTTTCATTGATAACATGACTCCAGCAGCTGGAGCTTTAAGATAAACCCACACATTGCAAGACTTATAAACTGTGAAAGTTGGCAATAATGAGACTGTGAAGCCAACATAGTAGTTTGCTTATCAAAGAGCACACACTTTCAGTCCCTGGACCAGGCTGTGGTGGTGTTGGCTTGTTTGTTTTGAGGGGGTTTGGTTTGGTTTTGGTTTTGGCACAGCAGAGGCTGAGAGTGTTTCAAGGATAGTCTGCTCAACTCTGTAGAAGGAGGCATGAAGAGGGACCAATACACCTTGCTCAGCTGTGCCCTTTTAGGCTGATTGAGGAGTGGTGATATCAGGGCCTGAAGGAAGTCCTATCCATTTTTCCTTAGATGGAAACAGGGCTGGCTCCAGCTTTTTTGCCGCCCCAAGCAGCAAAAAAAAAAAAAAAGAAAAAAAGAAAAACCCGATTTAGCTGCTGCTGAAGTGCCGCCAAAGAGGAAGTCAGGGAGTGAAGGACCTGCCGCCGAAGACTCAAGCAGGCTGATTGAGCTGCCGCCCAAGTGCCACCGCCGCCGCCCCGGACGTGCCACCCCAGCAACAGACAAACTGCCGCCCCTTTCTATTGGCCGCCCCAGGCACCTGCTTCCTTCGCTGGTGCCTTCAGCCGACCCTGGATAGAAAGATGGTGGCCTTGACATGTGGTCTTTGAGAGAGGTTACAGCAAGGGAAATGGGAAGGGAAGAACCTAGGCCCACCTTAACAACTTAACAACAAAGGCCATCCCTCATTTCCTGCAATCATTCACATAATAAACAATAACTAGACATTTTCTTGTCCTCGATGAAACCTTGTTTTGCCTAGGCTGACAGATCCAGCCAGGGGAAAAGTAAGGAATTAATGGCTTTGTCTATCTGTGAATTATAACCTCACTAAGACAGTAGCTACAATGCCCTGCTTTGGGGATGCCATGGAGCCACACCACCCCAGCAGGGGACCCGGAGGGGCTGTGGCAAGGAACATGCCTTAGGACTGTGAAGTATGCACTTCCTTCCAGGGCTGGCCAGATCTGCTGGCCAGTGCATAGGTATGCTGGGCTAAGGCCCTGCTTCCTTTCTGCCTCCTTTGGAGGGACTTGAATCCCAGAGGATGCTAGGAGGGAATGAGAAATTGGAGGGGAAAAAGGCAACTCTGTAAACCCCAACTCTGTACACAGTCACAATCTCACCCATCCTCTGATCTGAGTCTGCCTGTGTTAAGAGAGGAGTCTTTTAGAGCAGGCATACTACTAGCTACCACTATCTACTTAATCAAAGCTCTATATAAGAGGGTAACAAATTTTTAATATTAACCATACATTAGCAATAACACAGCTTGAGACATGACAGACTTTATTTAATATATCTGCTTTAAAGTGCTGTGTATAGTTTCAGCCTTGTTGAGGAAATTCAAGGCTCATGTTGTTTGGACATACTGACAGGGTGAACTGCTTTTGACAGAGTACATTAAGCAATGCCTTGCAGAAGGCAAATACGTCATATTCTCAAATCGTAAAGCTTTGTAGATTGCTGACAGCCTTCTTGGTCCTGCGCCTGTTTAGCGTCCCCCTTTCCCTCCCCCAGAAAGAAATAAAGAAAGAAAGAAGAGAATTATTAAGGAATATATATATACAATAATTTCCATTACATTTGTACATTTCTAGAAACTTTTGTCTGACCTCTAAAAATATCCTAAATATCAACCCTGAGGAGACCTGAAAGAAAGGAAGCCAATACTATGTCTATAAATTCATTTGTAAATGACATGTTTTAAGAGACTATTCTTCTCTTGCAATACTGTCAAAAACACTTTACAAATATCAAGTCTCACAACAGCTCTGTTGAGTAGAGACATTTCATTACCCCCACTTTATAGACAGGGAAAATGAAGTTCCACAAGGTTAAATGACTTTCTAAGGCTACATGGCTTAATTGCATTTATTAACAGAACTCAGGAGTCCAGAGCCCCAATTCCCTGTTCATTGTTATTTCTGCCAATTAAAAAAAATAACCATTCCTATTCTTTCTCACTTTCTTTTATTATTATGTTTTCATATATATAAATATGACACACACAGGGTTTAGTTCTGTACTATTAATACTGCACTGATCTTCTATTAATATAACTGGGAATTACTTGTGCAATTATAGAAAAATATCCATGTAAGTAGAGCTGGGGGGAAATTTTCAGCCAAAAAAATTTTTCAACAAAAAATGCAGATTTGGTGACACCACAATAATTTGTGAATTGTCTGTTTCTCCAAGTTGTTCATTTAGAAAACAAAACAAAATCTGAAAAAAATCAAAATGTTCCGTTTTGACATTTTCAAAAAGAAACATTTAAAATGTTTAGTTTTAAATGAATTTTCATTTAAAATTTCCTTTAATTATTTTAATCAAAAATATGTAAAAATGGTTGAAATCAAAACAAAATATTTTGTTAACCCCAAACAGAATTTTTTTTTACTTTTTATTTTCTGAAATTTTTGAAAATTTTAATTTTGGCCAGAAAAACAATTTCCCCCCCTGACGTTTTGAAATTGCCAACAAACCAAAAAAATCTGTTTCCACTCAGCTCTACTCAAGTTTTTCTCCTTTCTGTTATCTTCCAAGTACTTTCCTACAAATCATTGGTTGTGAAAGATCTGCTACGTATTTCTCAAAGAAAATACTCAAGTCACAAAATGTTATTTTATTTTTAGTGCCATAACCTTAAAATAATGTTACAGTATTTATGAAATCAGATCAGGAAGATGGCACCTTAACAAATTTCCTCCTTCAAAGTGGACCCTTGGATACACTTCAGTGAGCTGACAATGGGTGAGTTGCTATACATATCTTCACCTCCACTTATTTCAGAACTTCAGCCCAAATAAAATAAATATGTTTCCTCATGATGGTCCCTCATGCGGAGACTAGGTGTGCCTCTGTATTGAATGAATGAGAGTGGCTGCAAGCCACACTGTAGAACTCAATTGACCACTCTTTAGTTACCCCAAACCATGTACAAGCTGTCATCGGGATTTTAGGTGGGGTCAGTTTAATGGTGGGGATCACAAGTATGAGCCATTTCTACATCACCACTTATGTTGGCAAAATTTATGTTGCTCAGGGGTATGAAAAATCACACCCCGGAGCTACGTAAGTTTCGCCAGCATAAGTGGCAGTGTGCACAGTGCCATGTCAGCGGGATAGCATCTCCCGGCGATATAGCTACCACCGCTCATTGAGGTGGTTTTATTACGTCAATGGGAGAGCGCTCGCCTGTCGGCATAGAGCAGCTATATGTGCGATCTTCCAGTGGCGCAGCTGCACTGGTACAGCTGTACTGCTGTAAGCTTGCTAGTGTAGACATGGCCTAATACACCTCTTAGGAGAAAGTGTTGGGGGATTTTTCCTCACAAAAATCTTCACACTAAAGAAAGCTTCAGTATTACAGCAGAGGGCCTACCTGCAAAGTGCCCCTATGGGAGGTGACAAGGCTGCTCTATGCCTTCCACTGGTACAGGTAGTTCTGTACCAAAGGGCCTCTAGAGGCTGTATCTTCACTACCATCAGGGAGCAGCTGTAGCAAGACTAGCTCCTCTCCATCTCCCCCTAGGGTTGCCAACTTTCTAATGGCACAAAACCGAAAACCCTAGCCCCGCCCCTTCCCTGAGGCCCCGCCCCGCCCCTTCCCCGTGGACCCGCTCACTACATTCCCCTCCCTTGGTGGATCACTCTTCCCCACCCTCACTCACTTTCACTGGGCTGGGGCAGGAGGTTGGGGTGTGGGAGGGGGGTGAGGGCTCTAACTAGGGTTGCAGGCTCTGGGGAGGGGCCAGAAATGAGGGGTTCAGGGTGCAGGAGGGGGCTCTGTGTGGGGGCAGGGAGTTGGGGTGTGGGAGGAGGTGAGGGCTCCAGATGGTGCTGTGGGGTCTGGGATGGGGCTGGGGATGAGGGGTTTGGAGTGCAGGAGGGGTCTACAGGCTGGGGGGCGGGGCCAAGGGATTCAGAATGTGGGAAGGGGCTTGCAGGTTGAGGCAGGGGATTGGGGTGTGGTAGGGGGTATGGGCTCTGGGCTGGGGCCAGGGATGAGGGTTTTGGGGTGCAGGAGGGGGCTTCAGGCTGGGGGATGGGGCCAAGGGATTTGGAGGCAAGGGGTTAGTGTGTAGAAGGGGGTACGAGCTCTGGGGTGGGGCCGGAGATAAAGGGTTTGGGGTGCAGGAGGGGCTCCGAGATTGGGGGGCTCAGGGCTGGGGCAGGGGGTTGGGGCTTGGGCACGGGCTTACCTCAGGCGGCTCCTGGTCAGCAGTGCAGCAGGGATAAGGCAGGCTTTCTGCCTGTCCTGGCTCCATGCTGTGCCCCGGAAGTGGCCAGCAGGTCCGGCTCCTAGGTGGGGGTGGCCAGGAGGCTCTGTGTGCTGCTTTCGCCCACAGGCACCGCCCCTCCAACTCCCATTGGCCACGGTTCCCGGCCAATGGAAGTGCGGAGCCAGTGCTTGGGGCGGGAGCAGTGTGCGGAGCCCCATGGTCTCCCCCGCCTAGGAGCCGGACCTGCTGACCACTTCCAGGAAGCAGCACTGTGCCAGGACAGGTAGGGACTAGCCTGCCTTACACGCCGCAGCACTGCTGACTGGACTTTTAATGGCCCAATGGGCGGTGCTGCCCAGAGCTGCCAGGGTCCCTTTTTGACTGGGCGTTCCAATCAAAAACTGGACACCTGGCACTCCAAATCTATACCCTACCTCCCGCTCCCACCTCCACTGCAAGTAATTGCAGCATGACATGAAGCCAAGGATTCCTCATAATCCCTCCGTGCCGTGACACAGTTTTAATCCCTAACAAAAACACTTGGTTAAAGCAGAATTAGGGATGCTTAGCAGAGTCTCAGACCCTTCCAGAACATGCAGTTGGCAGCTAAAAACAAAAACCTCTCAGCCACACAAAACACAAATGTTAGAAGAAAGCTAGGAAATGAACAGCTGAGGTAAATGCAGTCTGGGACATACTATTCTTTCTAATGTCAAAAGGATTGATTTCAGACAAGACAATTTCTAGCACTGGCCCACCCCATCCCTGGCCCTCTCCGGATATGCTAGCATAGTTTTGATATTGCTTTGGTTTTGTTTATTTTTATTCTGCTTTTTGAAGACTATTTTTTAAATCAGAAAATGTGCCAGAGAGGCTGGGTCAGAAACTGAAGTCCTCTGTCTAGCCACAAAAGTGGAGAAGCCTGGGCAAAGACAATGCAAGTTTATACACAAATGTACCTAAGCCCTTTTCAAGAGAAACCACTAAAAGTGTTGAATCACTTCTGCAATTTACAAGCATTTCTGATTGGTATAAGCAGTACAAAAAAAACCTTAACCAACCCTACTGCTTTCTAAAGATGTGGACCATTGAAATCAATGAAAGCCTTTCCACTGAAGCCACAGGGCTTTGATCATGCCTGAACACACTTGAAATTAAGACTGAATAACCATTTCTAGAATCTTTAATAATGGCCAAATATAACTAATTATATGGTTTATGTCTATACAGAGTTTCCATATCCATTCAGGCCTTGGCCAACAAGGTTCTCACTTAGTGCCAGTTGCGAGGGTGGGTTTTATGACTCACCAAAACTCATTTCATTTAGACAATTCAACAGCCACCAAAAGCAATAACATTTGCTTGAACCAATATGTACTGCATTTCCAAAAACCCTATTTAGAATAGAAAAGTCTGAAATCTGGTTAACGTCATATCAATAAAACATCAGACTGCCTTTGTTAAAGCTGTCTTCTTCAGAAAGAAGTGGGAAATGACATGGAGGTGATTTCAGTAAATGCAATTATCCAAATATATCTGTAAAAGATAGAAAAAAATCTACCAGCCCACCTCCTGTAATATAACGCATCTCAAACGCTATTTGTCAGTATACATGAAGTCACTGATGACACTGCAGACTACAGTTATGGAGCTGAAAACTATTCTAAAGAGTTTGTTCTGCTTAAAATATAAAAATAGCTGGCTGTTGGGATTACTCACTATTAGCTATATAATGTACTATGCAATGAACCGGAGAGCTGCAGAATTAAATGATTCGCCACTCTATGAGGGTTTTGGAAGAAAACATAGAAAATGACATGCTCAGACATTTAATAACAACAAATCATAAAATGAAATAAATAATACAGTTCTGTACTTATATAATACTGTATATCGCCAAGTACAGATGTTAACTATTTAAATAAATTCACAACACTTCTGAATTACGTAACTATTTTTATCCTCGTTTTCACAAATGAAGAAACTGAGGCACAGCGTGCTTTGCTCAAGGACACACAGTAAATTAATGGCCGTGGCAAGGTTAGAACTGAGCAGTTCCTGGCTCCTAATCCTATGCCCCATCCACTAAATCACATTAAAAACATGTCTGTTTGAATTCCTTTTATTATCTATATCAAGGGTAGGCAACCTATGGCATGCATGCCGAAGGCAGCACGCAGGCTGATTTTCGGTAGCACTCACACTGCCCGGGTGCTGGCCACCAGTCCAAGGGGCTCTGTGTTTTAATTTAATTTTAAATGAAGCTTCTTAAACACTTTTAAAACCTTATTTATTTTACATACAACAATAGTTTAGTTATATATTATAGACTTGTAGAAAGAGACCTTCTAAAAACGTTAAAATGTATTACTGGCACGTGAAACCTTAAATTACAGTGAATAAATGAAGACTCGGCACACCACTTCTGAAAGGTTGCCGACCCCTGATCTATATCAAAATCAGCATCTGGTTGAGAACCTGCTTACTTAATTAACATCTCTTTAGTGTCTTTCTTCCATTCTTATCTTTGCAGCTTCTTCCGGTCATTCCTTATGCTCAGATCTAGTTTCTGTGTCAAATGACCACAAATCCTTCCTTAAAATACCCTGGTTCTAAGAAGCCCATCTGCAATAACTCAAAGTGAATGGTACATTTATTTGAAACGTTATTTACAGTCACTTTGAGATTTAACTATCAAGCACCTGGTCACCTCATTCATTGTGCATCTGTTCTTTTCCATCTGTCTCTGTAGTGAGGTGGACTGGCCTCTCACGGACCTGGAGGGGGAGGAGCCCCTCAACTGAGCCCTGGTGGGAGGAGCCAGGCTGTGCTCACCCCTCCCGCCAGAAGTCAGTGGGCAGGACAGGAAGTAGAAAAGGCGGGTCTGGGAGCTCAGTTGGGCTGCAGCTGCCGGAGGAGCCAGAAATCTTCTGCTTGCTCCTGAGCTGGGAGACTGCTGCAGGCCCCTGGGGAGCTGAGGACTGGCTAGAGCCACCGGAGCCATATGCCGACCCGACCTCGGAAGAGTTGCCAGGACTACCACAGGCCTTCTGCCCTGGCAATCTGGACAACTCTCTACAGACCCAGGTACAACCCGAGGGGGAGTTAGGATGTGGCCCAGAGACAGCCGAGCCTAGTCCGGCTGCATTTTTGCGGTTGACCCAGTCAGCATGTTGTGGTCAGGATCCCCGCTGACCCAGTGGCAGGCCTCTCTGCCACTGCTAGGGCCCTGGGCTAGGATGCAGTGGAGTGGGTGGGCCTGCATCCCCCCTGCCACCCAACCCTGGGATGGTGGTCTCCCCGTCTCTAGGCTGAGAAGCCAGTGCTTGTCGGCCATCCACTGGAGCTAGGATGCCCGAAACCCTTGCTGCTTGACCCTGACCACAGGCCCGAGCTATAGACTCGAGCTGTAGACTGCTGTCGCCCCGCTAATTCCCCACAGTAGGTGATGAACAGAGATGTAGAGAGGTGGAGTGGCCTCCCACGGACCCAGAGGGGGAGAAGCCCCGCTGCTAAACCTCTACAGTCCCACTCAGAAGGTAAGCTCCCGGGGGAAGGGAAGGTTTCTATAGCTCTATGCACACTGACAGCCCTCAATAAACAATACCTACTTTGCTAACTGAGGGGAGTTATCGAAGGACTTAGATAATAAATCATTTGTGCTGATTATCCTGACCTGGTTAAACCAGCTCATTAATCCAATGCCACCTGCTCTCATATGTAGCCGTCTCAATATATTCACACAATATATGAAGCCTGTAATTTCAATAAAAACAAAAAATCTATATTTGATTGTTGCTGATAAGGTTCCTCCTTGCTATTAATATTACTTATTGTAGTCCCCTTTGCTTCCCACACACCTTTCTTCAAGCCCACATTGGACTGATTGCCCTTCTGGCTAAGGAAGGCTGGCCATAGCTCCTGTCAGTGTCCATCAGTGCCACACTTCAATCCAGAGAAAGGGATGCTTCTAGAAACCATGGCAAGGCATGTCTTCCCCACAAGCCTATGTGCTTGGGGTACTGTCTCAGTAAGGCTGTCATTCCTTGCTGGTCTGGGTGCAAGTGATCAACTATACCTCTATATGCAGACTCTCTCTCATGCCACTTGGTGCAGAAGGGTGGTGGCTATGGCTCCCTAATTCCCGAGATGCATCTGTGCCAGCCCCAATGGGCCATCCACCAACTGAGAGTTGGCACAGCATAGTTATACTACAACACTGCCCCTTCCTTCCTTTGCAGAGCTGTTGTAGTCGTGTTGGTCCCAGGATATTAGAGAGACAAGGTGGGCGAGATAATATCTTTTATTGGACCAATTACTGTTGCTGAAAGAGACAAGCTTCGAGCTACACAGATCTGAAGAAGAGCTTGTATGAGCTTGAAAGCGTGTCTCTTTCACCAACAGAAGTTGGTCCAATAAAAGATGTTATCTCACCGTCCTTCCTTTGACATCATGGTAGGTGGAGGCATAGTTAGTATAGCAGTTAGGTCTGCTGGCTTTACACCAGCTGGGATCTCTCCAATGCTGGAGGAATTCTCAGCTGGCCAGAACCGGTTACTTTCCAGCCACTTTGCACTACTCAGAAACTCAGATCTCCTGCATGTTTAGCAAAAAGTGCTTCCCCAGACGCCAAACATGTGTTTTACTGTCAGTGTACATGTGTGTTATTAATAAATCTTAATAGTTCATTTATTTGAGGACAGAGATTCCCATTACTCATTTGTAGTACAATTCCATGGCAATGACTGAAGGCCACTTCTTTGCAAAATGTATATCCATTAAAAAATGTAGAAGATGACAATGAAGTGACCGTATTATTCAATCTGGTTCTTAGCTGGCAAGTTAAGAGAACCAGTAATTATCTGTTTATGTCATCTCCACCCACGACTGATGGTTGAAGAGCACAGTGGAAGGGTGCTTTAAAGGGTAAGGTGGGTGTTATAATTTGCCTTCACTACTTCAGTAGTTTTTCAGTTTTGTTCCAGAAAAGATCAAAAGATGCTCTTGTGCCATTCCAGACACTGGTCTTGTATTAATCTCAGTGGAATAAATGGACGAGGAGATTCAAAGGTGTTAAAAGGATGCTGTCACTGTATATGACCAATGTTCCTCAGAATCAATAAATTTGATATAGAAAAGTCCTATTAGGTCACCCAGTCTTTCTCCATCCAGTGCAGTATTGTTCCTTACAGTGTATTTCCTAGTGATTTATACCATGTCTCTATCAATGGCACAGTATACTAGCACTTGATGTATGTTGTTAATATCAGGCATATTAGAACTGGGTAAGTAAAATAGGCAGATTAGGATTTGCAGAACTCAGAGCCAAACTGTTTTAGATTACAACCCCCCTTGACTTCAATCTCCCTCTCCCATATGCACATATGGCGTCTGCAGAGCAACATTCTGTAGACACAACTGAAGGTCTACAAGCCATTTCAAGGCCCACTCTGTGATGTTTTGGAAATCAACCATTTCACCTTTGAATCCTGTGATAGACCCAGCCCAGTTGGGAACAGCAGAGTAGCAGAAGGGAGATATACTGGCCACTGGATAAGTAGTTTTCTGTTCCCTGAGTGACCAGAGCAGGGGCTGCTCCAGGCTAATAGACCACCTGACTCCAATTAACCTGCTAAGAGTCAGGTGAGGCAATTAAGCACCTACCTCTAATTAAGGCCCCTCTGATGCTATAAAAGGGCTCACTCCAGTCAAGCCAGGGAGCCAGGGGAGCGGAAGTGTGTGTGAGGAAGTGGGAGCAAGAGGTGTGCAAGAAGCTGAGAGTGAGTAGGAGTACTGCTTGAGGACTGAGAAGAACAAGCGTTATCAGACATCAGGAGTAAGGTCCGGTGGTGAGGACAAAGAAGGTGTTGGGAGGAGGCCATGGGGAAGTAGCCCAGGGAGTTGTAGGTGTTGTGCAACTGTACCAGGAGGCACCCTAAACAGCTGCAGTCCACAGGGCCCTGGGCTGGAACCTGGAGTAGAGGGCGGGCCCGGGTTCCCCCCCATACCTCTCAACTCCTGATCAAACAGAGGAGGAATTGACCTGGACTATAGCTTCTACCAGAGGGGAAGGTCTCTGGACTGTTTCCTGACCCACAGGGTGAATCTGTGAAGCGAGCAAATCCGCCAATAAACGCAGGACCCACCAAGGTAGAGGAGGAACTTTGTCACAATCCATATTTGGGACACTGTGTTATGCTATATTCAATGGTTTAGATGTTCTCACCATAGGTGCATGAAGGGGAGTCTTTGATTTTCCACTTGTGCATCAAGTAGCCTCATCTTCCGTGGTTTGTTTGGATGCAGTTCAGTGTGGTCCAAAGTCTGTGTGGCAGGTCAAAACGATGAGGGCGGCTTGGTGGGTCAGTGATAATGTGCTTGTTTGTAATGGGGGATGAGGTCCAGACACTTTGCCAGTCGCTGGCCCGATCCAAAGACATGAGGAGACATAACGGTTTTTGCAATTTCAGGCATTGTTGAGGTATGTTGTCCACAATCTGCCAGATGGGAAGTTCTGGTTAGTCTTCGGTATGTTTAAGTTCTCATGCTGTAACTATATCTCAACAGATATCTGGAGGTTCAGTGTTTACTAATACAGAAATCCACAGTAGAGGTGTTGATTTTTAAAGTTCCCATGATGATTCTCATGGTCTGAGTCAGTTGGGTATGGCAGCTTGCCCACACCAGTGCACAGTACTCTGCAATTGAGCACACAGGGCCACAGCCAATGTTCGTAGCTACAGGTCAGTTGATCTCTAGCTTGTTCCTGCTAACTTTTGAATAACGTTGATGTGAGTCTTCTCTTTGGAGGCTACTTACTTGAGGTAGTCATGAAAGGTGAGTGTGTGGTCAAGAATGACACTGCAATATGTTGGTTTTGGGTCATAACACAGTTTCACCACAAAACTCAAAAGTTAGAGTGTTTTGTGCAGTTCTGATGTCAAGATGGAAAGCAGAGACCACTGATTTGCTTGTATTTGGTCTCAGCCACCACTTTTGGAACTACGCCTCCATGATCTGAAGGTCAGATGTACGGGTCACATCAAGTTCTTTAACTGAATACAGGCCTGAGTTGCGAGTGCCAAATCAGGAGCATAAGCAAACTTCTGTGCTATCATTTCAGGCATATCACTTGTGTAGACATTAAAGCATGTCAAAGTAAGTACAGAGCCTTGTAGTAGCCCATTACTTAAAGTGTGCAGCTGGCTGGTTTGACCTCCAAGGTATACGCACATATTTTGGCCACTTTGCATGGTGTTTAGCAGCCAGAGACTCTACGCACAGGGGATTACTTTGGCCAGTTTTGGTAGCAGTCCGTCCTTCCAGATTGTGTCATATGCCTCTGACTGGCCGATGAAAGCAGTACCAGACTTGAGTTTTCATTGGAATCCAGTCTCAGTGTTTGTAGTGAGGGCCAGGACCTGGTCATAGCAACTTCTGTGTGGTTGGAAACCAGCTTGATCATTGGGTGAGTTGGCGTCCACAGAGGGCCCAATTCAGTTCAGCATCATATACTCCATCACCTTGTAGGTGGTGCTCAACAGAGAGCTTGGCCTATTACTAGAAGGGTCATCTGCAGGTTTTCCAGGCTTTAGGAGTGCAATGACCCTGGCTTCTCTCCATACATGGGGGATTTCACCAGTCTCCAGTTGTTGGTGAAAATCTGCATCATCCATTTCCGTGCCAGCAGCCCCAGATTATATAGGAACTCTGGATATGTGACTTCAATAGGAGTTGTACGCATGTATCAGCACTTAGAATCCAGCTGCTAGAGTTTCCATGCTTCCTCAGAAGTAGATCTCTAGATGTGTATCTAAAAACATAGATACTCAATTTACACTACTGAAATAGGCATGTTGCAGGCTGTTTGGCTTAAACTGATTAGTAGAAACCAAGCACCTCACTGTAGTTTGCACAACACTTAATAGTTCCTTTAGTGCCTTGTAATAGCACTTCTGAGCTTGGAGTGTGATTATGCCTCCTACAGCAGCAGTCATTGAGCTGTTTTGGCTGAGTGCCCCAGAACTGTTTGTGCCGTGATGAGCACAGTAGTGTAAAAGGCTCACCAAGAGCAGCTCAAAAAGCAAACAGAATGCAAAAATAATCTTTGCCCATATTTGATTTACTACTTGTAGCTTTGCTCAGATAAAGAAAACAGCTATAGCCACAAATCAGGTGACTTAATAAGTCAATACACTCTCAGCGTATTTCCCTTTGAGGCTTTTACTGAATAATATGCAAGAAATGTCTGATCAGATTATTTTTATTTGCAGTGTTGTAGCTGTGTTGGTCCCAGGATATGAGAGAGACATGGTAGGTGTAGGCCAATAAAAGATATTACCTCACCTATCTTGGCTCAGATTATTTTTATAAGGGACAGAGAAAAAGTGAATAAACAAACTGGAATTGACCATAATTCACTGATGACCTGAGGTACAAAATTTAAATATTTCTGACATTACATATAGTCACCACAGAAAAACTTCTGGTCCTGGTTCAAGTCTATGTGTATTCTTACTGTTTTGTTTTGTTTTCAAACATGCAGCATGGAACTGAGATTTATGAAGAAAATATCTGCTTTAGGTAGACACAAGTGAACGATTAATTATTTGTTCAGTGCTGATTGATATCACATGCAATACATAGAAAATTAGACAGTTCCTGTGTGGAAGAGCACACAGGCCTTGCTTACATTTGAGTGCTTAGCTAGCGGTGCTTTGATGGGTTGTGCTGCAGTACCAACTGAGTGCATCCATGTTTGCTCTCCACCCTTGAACTGGTGTAAGGTTTATGCCTGTGTCCCCACAAGGGCTGCATTACATTGATTGATTGGATAGCGAGGGTGTCATTTTTTTACCACTCCTTATCTGATGAACCCCCCAGATCACTAGGTGAGATTTTCTCCTTTGCCCTCTCCCTGCCATGCCCCCTTCAAACTTCCAATGTTATGTCTTTCCTAGAAATAGGCTCCTAGCCATGAGTGCCCCATTTCACCTCTGCAGCTCCTCCAATGGCAATCCAGTTATTGATAGTCAGCTGAGACTGCAGTCTCTCTCCCTCTTATAATATTCCTCCTTTCCTGGCCATGTTACACTACAAACACTGCTCCCTCCCGTCAGTATGCAACTGCTTTGGTAGCTTGCATTCTGCTCAGTACATGCTAGGGAAGTTGGGCCATGGCAAAGTCTCTAAGCTTGGGGCTTTGAAGCATCATCAGGCTGAACTGTGTGGAATCTTTATTCATTTGGCCTAACAGTGACCGCATCAATGAACAAAGAGTCAGGTACAACCCTCACTGTTAAAAATATTACAGGACATAACATAAGCACAATACACTGTGTGTAAATTAAATTCAGGCTTGTAATTGCGTAAGACAGCTTTGTTAATGGATTCTTTCTGACAAAAACATGATTGCATTAAAGGGGGGAAAAAAGGTTGTTGTAGTATTATTGTCTCCAGAGGTGGATTAAGGTTTGGTGGAGCCCTGGGCCAGAGCAAGTGGAGGACCCCCCTCCCTTCTCCCTTAAGCCCCACCCCCATTCCAACCCTTCCACCTGCAGCCCCGTCCACCGCCCCACCCTGTTCTTCCCCTTATCCCCGCAGCCCCACCCCATTCCACCCATGGTCCCGCCCTATTCTGCCCACTCACTACAGCACCACAACCCACTCCTTACTGAATAGGCATCCCACAGGCCAAATGTGGCCCACCAAGGCTTCCTGTGTGGCCCACCAGCTCACCTTAAAAAAATGTTTATAATTAAATAAACCCATTTATCCACCCATTCAGGGTGGATAAAAATCTATTATTTAAAAACAGATAATAAAAGGATTGTTTTTATTTAAATTGGATTTTTAAATTTAGATTAAATGCAGGTTTATTTTTAAAATAACCCTATTTGAAATTACAACAAAGAGTCTGGTGGCACCTTAAAGACTAACAGATTTATTTGGGCATAAGCTTTCGTGAGTAAAAACCTCACTTCTTCGGATGCAATTATCGCAACCTAAGTTAAGGCCTAAATTTACAATCTATTAAAATCATTAAATTAAATTAAAAAAATATTAATCAGTACATATTGTCTGCCAAGTTTTAAAGAAAGTCAAATCATTGAACTGGTGGAAGTCATTGGCTAAGCACCTGCAACCAGAGTTTATTGAATGGCTAAACCAACTTTTGACAGCAGGTGCTGAGAGAATTATTTTTTTCATTTCAGTTTATTCAATTAGTTCAGTTAAATGACCAGTTAAGTTAAGAAGCCAATTGGGATTTGAAAAAGCAGGAAAGCTTGTTTTCCTCTTCCAATCTATGAATCAAAATTAGGTGAAAGAGGATGAGATCTACTAGTTCTATTATCTTGAAGGACATGGTGACCAGAAACAATCAGTCCAATTCACTAACTATAGATACTTCCTCAGTTTAACAAATCAATTAGTTTTAAATGTAAAACATGTTTTCATAAACCTTTATAAACTTTTCTCTACTGTATCCAGCACATTTAGGAGTTTTATTTAAAATTAAAGAAACAATTTTAAAATGCTGTTTTGTCATTTTAATTGAATTCAAATTTCCATCCAAACAGAGTTTGACACAAATTATAAGTAAAAATATAATCCTCATCTGGTAAGTAAGAAATGCATCATTTGCCATTTTCTAAAATCATAAAAAAATGTAAACATTAAGAATCTGAATAAATGTAAATTAAGCTATATAATTGCTTATATAACTGTATATAGATACAATGTAATCTCCTGATTAGCAAAAAGAAGCAACAAATTTAATGTAAAGGCTATATTTAATTGAGAATTAACATGTTTTAATAGTTACCAACCAATGGGAATCAACCTTTCTTTAGGACAATAACTAAAAAGTACAAATAGAAAACAAGATTACAATCAATGATTTAAATCAAAATTTCCTGCTTGCTGATTTAAATTATTAAATTATTAAAAATCACTTTTATTGAAATCAATCCACTCTACAGCCATTGGATCTTGTAATAGCTTTGTCTGCTAGCTACAGTGAAGAGCCCACTATTAAAAATTTGTTCCCCATGTTGGTACTTATAGACTAATCAAGTTAACCCTTAACCTTCTCTTTGTTAAGCTAAATAGATTGCCCTCCTTTAGTCTAAGGCATGAACTCCAATCCTTTAATCATTCTCATGCCTCTTTTGGGCCACACTGCTGCCTCCAGAGTCTGTATTCTCCCCTCACGTCTGCCTCTCCAGACAGGAGCAGTGGAAGCTCCCAAAAAAGTGTTATGTACTCAGGGAAGCTAGCCCCTTCCATCACTCGCACAGTTGTGGCTACACTTTGATCCAGCTAGTGCTCTAAAACCAGAGCTAGCATAGGCATGTCTCCTTGGACTTTGATTCTCACACACACACACACACACACACACACACACACACAAAGTGTAGATATATCCTAAGAGGCACAACTGAGAACCTGCCCATTGAGTTACATGGGACAACTGGAAGAGAGATTCTGACCCTTAGAAAATGATTTATCTGAGAGTTGTCAACTGTTTAGAAATATTGTATTTGTCTCTGTTTCAGCGACGTTGCTATTTTCTCTTTCAATAAAGCTTCCGTTTTAACAATGCTTCCCAGCAGCAGAACTAGTCTGATGATGATGCAGAGAAGGCCTTTGGCATTTGGAAGTATTGGAGTGTCAAATGTGTAAGGGAAGTTTTTAAAAGGTGCTTAGAGGTAGCTTCCTGTATGGTGTTGGCATAGTGTAAGGTGAAGCGCTGAATGCTGTAGGGAGGGTATGAGGTGCAAAAAGCAGTGACGTTGTAAGGGACCAGAGCTGGGTACTGTCGTAAAGAGCCACTTAGAAAGCAAATACTTAAGTAATTCTAGTTACTGGATTTAGCATAGGATACAACCCTCTTTTTGGCAGAACTTCACAGCAGCATAAATCCACAGATAGGTTTCACTAGTATCTGCAAATTCAGCTCCATTAGGCTTAATCCCCTTAGTGAGAATTACAAACCTCCCACATTTGGAGTTCAAGAGTAAGTGAACAGGCCTGATAACTGGGAGCTGCAGGTAGCTAGCTACACTTCAGCTCAGAGCAAACACTGTAGAGAGAGGACTGGAAAACCACTCAGTGATTTAACACAACACAATAGGCTGATGCTGCAGGCAACTATCCATCTTTAACTCCCGCTCACCCTCGAGAGGCAAGCTGTATACTAAGGTAGAGGTAAGGAAAAAACGCACTTCAGAGCTAATAAAAAGTCAGAGAGGATCACAATGTGTGCTCATAAAAGATTAACCCAAGGAAACATGTGACATGAGACATCCTCTTATCTCCTGGGAACTCATGTGCTCTAACTTGTGTAAATAGAGGGGGAAGAAATTCCACAGAAACAAACATAGGTGCTGGAACTAGGGGAACTGGGGGTGGGCTGCTGCACCCCCAGGCTTGAAGTGGTTTCCACCATATACAGGGTTTACAGTTTGGTTCAATGACTCTCAGCAGCCCCACTATACAAATTGTTCCAGTACCCGTGGAAACAAATGAGGTAAACACAGCCTACAGAGTATCTGGGATGATGGGAAAAGGGGGCAGATGAAAACTGTATAACCTTTACCCTTTCTCCCTTAACAGTTCTCCTTTCTCCACTTCCTCTTCCCTTGGGCTCCGTCCACCTTTCTCCTTCTGCCTTCCCCTCCTTCCACATAGTGGCGCTTAACTAAAAAGCAGGCTGGCGGCTTCCTGATGCTGCTGAGGTGAGGGGGTGGAGGCCTTAGTTTGCCTTAGAAGCACTGCAGCGGAAGGAGCACTGGCAGTGGAGCCTCAGAGGAAATCAGTGCTTCCCCCTGCAGCTCAGCCACTGAGCTCATCATTGCCTGGAAGCACTTATGCTAGGGAAAGGGAGGGAATGAAAAAGGAAGGAGAGAAGAAGCCCATGCAAAACCTGGAGACGGGTGCTGGAAGAGAGGGGGCCATTTTAAAAGTGGGAGGGCAACAGGGTGTGTGTGTGTGTGTGTGTGTGAATGGGGCAGAGAGGAGCGAGTGGTAGCGGGTTACTGGGGGGGAAGAGGCGTCACAGGGGCAGGACCTTGGGGAAGGAGCAGTGCAAGGGGAGGGGCTTGGGGAGAAGGGGCGGCGTGAGGGTGAGGCTTTGTGGGGGAAGGCGGGGTCACTGTTCAGGCACCCATGCCCTCTCCCCCCCTCCAGCCTGTGCCAGCTCTATTTTTAGAGCATTGACTGGATCAAAGTGTAGCTACAACAGCGCGAGTGGTGGAAGGGGCTAGTCTCCCTGAGTACATACCACTTTTTGGGAGCTTCCACTGCTCCTGTCTGGAGAGAGAAGTGGACATGAGGGGAGAGTACAGACTTTGGAGGCAGCAGTGTGGCCCAAAAGAGACATGAAAATGATTAAGACACTGTCCAAGACACTAGACATGTTCTCTGGCAGTTAGCCCCTCCCGCCGCTCACCCCACCATGGCTACACGTTATTTTCAGCATGCTAACTCGATCAGAGCTAGCACTGGTACAGCTTCTCAAGCTGGGAATCACACACATAGCTCAAAGTGTAGGCATGGCACAGACCTTGCAGCCCTGAGCAATGGCATAGCTGAGGTGACTTTTAAGATACCTTGGTGGCCTCCTGATTCTGGGCTGTTCCAGGGGCTGGAGAGGCCCCCAACGTAATTCTGACAGCCCAGGCTACCTGCCTAAGTTATGGCAGTCTCCCTGAGCTGCCCTATGGGCCATAGCCCTGCCCAGAGTCTCTGCAGCTGTGTGTGCTGCAGCCATGGTCCTCCTGCCTCCAGCTCTGCAGTGCAGGCACCAGGGGAATTCTTTCCCAGACAGATATGGGGCTTTTAGGGACCCTTTATGCCACTCTGGCCCTTTTATGTGATGTAAAGGAGCCAGAGCAGGGATGAGGATCACCTGATGGGACAACCAGGAGTAAGATACTGTTCAGCATGAGTGAGGGTGGTAGTACTGGGCTATAAATAAGCATGTATTCCAATATAGAAGACAGTTATCTCTCTCTCTCTCTCTCTCTAAGACTTCGGTTCTCAACTGTTCATGGAGTAATTGCTAGAGCTGGCTGGTCAATTTACATGAATTTTCTTATGTCCATCTGCTAAATTACATTATAAGAAGATAAAAATACATTAAAATCCTTCCTAATATTAATTTCCATGCAAGCAATTGCTTTAGTTGCCACAGGGATGTTATGTACATTAACAGGAATCGAGGTGGTCTATGCAACTGCAAATTGGAGGGAAAGTGTCCCCAAGAAAATCTCTGTTAAGATGTTACCCATACTATGAAAAAATAAGAGAACCTCTGGTATAAGGTATCCTACCCAAATTTTAAATTTATTTTCAAGCATACATCCATGAGTCAGGGCTTTTATTTTTGCATAATAATGCTTGTAGTTGCTCAGATTCAGTGGTGCAGACATTTTTCCATGTGCGTTGATCCACGGACTCCCAGCTTATCTGTAAAATGCTCTGACGTTTGAAGCTGGGTCCCAGATTAAATAATCTAAAACAGAAAATAAATTTTAGGCTCTAAGGAAAATGAGAGAATCTATTTTAATTAAATGCCTAGGGTTTTCCTTAAAACCCAGAAGAAAATGTGGGATACCTGATCAAAAAGATGTTTTTAAGGAAATGTAAGTATAATAGCACATTGTACCAAATTATTTCCTCTACACAGAATAAGGCTGAAACTTTTTTATTGGGGGTGGTTAATTTGGGGGAATTAAAAAGAAGCTTCTTATAAATCAAACTATTACATGAAATGAAAAACTATACCTACTCATTTAAATGTAGCTCATTATGAATAATAATGACGGTCTCGTTGTACAGGAAATGCATTTCAGTCCATGCACAGCATTGTGACAATTACTATAAACACTGAAGTACAAACATTCTGACATCGGCGTAGCTGTAGCAGATGCACCTCCATTTGTATGTGAAGGAATGTTAAATGTACTTCTGGCTAAGACAGATAAGGCAGTCAATTTCAGATGGGTTTTTAAGCAGCTCTAAATACGATTCATCTTTTAAATGTAGATTTACATTAAGCTCAAGGTGCAGCAAACTCATAGCTTACACGTCAAAGTCATAGCAATTTTCTGTAATTTCTCATTTTGCTTTGGAGGCAGCAAATGATGGTAAGTGAAAATCAAAATGCTTTCATAGTTACACATTAAAAGGAAGTTATCATTTCTGATCTAATATCTAGGTTTGGCACAATTTGCTCTCTGCATGAAAGGGGCTCATCTTGTCAAGAGGGGTCTTAGCATCTGGTCTATTAACATTCAGTTGGTGATGTTTATTTTCTGTTTTAAATTGTGATTCAATCTTCACAACGCAGTGGGGGGGAAATGGGTAATTGTGGATCTGCTTCTCTGAAAAATAATCTCAGACGCTAACTCTGAGGTAGGATAAATCAGAATTGCAAAAGGCGGTGGGGGGAAAAAAGTGAAATCCCTGCTTGAGTCTACCATGGTGATGCTTAAAAGCAATCTTTTTTGTTAGGAATGTTTTTCAGGAAAATTTCAACATCTGGTTACAATCATAATGCAGAGATGATCATCATGGTAAAATACATACCTGGATGATATCAAGCTACAATAACATTACATATTATTACTGCCTAATCTCAAAGTTACATTCCCCCTTTTTCCACATAAGGCAATCCAAACTAAACACAGCAATTAAAAAGATTTTTTTTAAAAGGGGAAGAACCACTTGTAAGGAGAAACGCTTGCCATTGTTCAACGAAAAGACAACAACAAAATGTGTCTTGATCTCTTAAACAGCCAGAAAGTCACATTAGAGAACACACTCAACAAATTTCATTTCATTCTCCTAATTAATACTAAGATATCCCTGTGACAAATAGGCTTTCAGATCACATAAACTTCTGAGAGCAGCTGCCACAGTATGTCCTACTTATGAGGTTTGAAGATCTGGTGAAAAACACTGATTACCTCAAGCAGATTGTTACTCTAGTGCACAATATTTGGCATCGTAGGCTGTTTCCACAGTTAAAGTTTTCAGCAGAGATCACTGCTCTCGCCAATGCCATTTTAGGGTCTGTCTACACTGCAATTAAAAACCAACAGCTAGCCCGTGCCAGCTGACTCAAGCTTCCGTGGCTCGGGCTAAGAGGCTGTTTAATTGCCGTGTAGATGTTAACGCTCAGGTTGAAGCCCAAGCTCTGGGACCCTGAGAGGTGGTAGGCCCAGATTTTCAAAGGTATGTAGTAGCCTAGAGATGCAGACAGGTGCCTTGTGAGGTTTTCAAAAGTACCTAAGTAGAGATGATTGAAATTTTTTTGTCTGAATGATTTTCTGGTAAAAATACCCTTTTCACAAAACTAGAATCTTCAGTTTTGCAAAATATATTTTGATTTTTCTGGTGAGAAAATTAAAATGACAGCTCCCTGGCTGTCTCTCTCCTCACCACCCCGCAGACCTGGGGGGTGGCGACGAGGCCGAGCTGCTGGACTCTCAGCCTCTCCACCCCAGAGCTGTGGAGGCAGGCTGAATGTTGCAGCTCTTTGCTTCTCCAGCAGCTGGGCGGGAAGAATCTTTACCCATAGTACTTCCTCTGATAGCTTGCTCTATAGTGAGCTCCAGACAGAGAGGCAAGGTGGTCTGTTATGAGTGAGCTTGGATTTACAAAAATATATATATCCTCAAAACTGTGCCTTCAAGAAGAGAAATTTAGGGTTGTACTGTAAAGCACCCAAAAGCCAGGAAATGCCAAAGGTAAGGCCAGTCTGCCTTCTGGCAAACATGCGTCACAGCAGCCTTCAATTATCTGATCATATACAATTTCTCAAATAATGATACCAAACAATATCATAACTTTTTTCTACGACCTCGTGCAGCATTTGTAGTACTGGGCACTACGCTGTATAAGGCAGTCGCAGCATAACCGTAGCCTGAGCCAACCCAAGGGTGCCAACACTAACCCTAACTTGATCCCACAAACTGGCACCAATGCCTAATCCTTGCCTGTGCCTATTAACTTAAACCATAGCCTGGCCTCAGCTAGTGCCACCTCTGAGCCAATCAGCCAGCTGCCTAGCCCCAGGCCCATGAGCTACCACCAAATTTAGCCCTAATAAGCCAGCCCAGATATTAACCCAAACCCATAGACCAGTGCAAACCATAATCCTAGTCCAGGGCCACAAATTTTCCTTACGCCAACCTTCACCTAGGCTAACAAGACAGAATAAGCCAGATTGTAGCTCAAACCTAGAATGGGTCCCAACCCCACTGTGACACTACACCCCATATTCATCATAGTAATATTATTATGATATGATTATGGCATAATTGTGATGCATTTTGTAAAAGATGGGTCATGTAAGATGTTATTGGAAAAGTTATGATTTGCTGAATATGATTATCCTATGTGTATGCATGTATCATTTTTGTATCTGAAGTTATAAATATTGACTATGTATCTGTATTTCAAATGTGGTTAAACCTGGGTGACAGCCACTAAGCAAAATGCTTCCAGCCTAGACAGCTGGTTGTGAAGGGCCTATTCAGGGTAATGGGCCATTCAGAAAAACAATAGACCTTAGGAGAAGCTTATCCCCCACCTGGTGAGTCTTCCTGGGAATGCTCCAGACTGTAGGTAATGGCTGCTATGACTTAGCAGGCCATGTAAGGACATGTGACCAGACCACATGACACTGATCTCCATTTTGGGTACCTGTATTTTTCCACAAACTGGGCTGGGAACTGTTTTTGAACAAAGGGTTCCCACCATATGGAAAACCTATATAAGGCAGGGAGTGACATCATCCGTGGTTCTTCACTCCCCCACAACTCAACGCCTTAGAGAAGCTCTGAAAGAAAAGGACTTGGAACGGGGGTGGGGAGCCCAAGCTGCAAAGCAAGTCCAGCTTGTGCCTTGAGAATCTGCAAGCCTGCTTGTATCATCAGTCAGGGTGAGAAATTGCTAATTCATATCCAGTCTTTCTAGTATTTTAGGCTTAGTTTGTGATTTTGTTTATTTACTAGATAATGTGCTTTGATCTGTTTGCTATCACTTATAATCACATAAAATCTCTCTTTTTTTGTAGTTAACAAACTTGTTTTTTGCTTTAGCTAAACCAGTAGGCCTTTGAGTAAAGTGTCTGGGGGAAAATCTCAGCTTGGTTAACACAAGCGTATTGTGCATATCCTTCCCACATCAAGGGGAGGGTGAATTTTATGAGCTTACATTGTACAGATCCCGGTGCAGTGCAAAACGGTACAATTTTGGGTTTATACCCAGCAAGGGTCCAGGGTGGAGGAGTTGGGAAATTGGCTGTTATCTCCTGCCTGTCTTTGAGTAAGGCACTCAGGTAGCTCAGTTTGGGTGTGTGGCACCACCTGCTGTCATGTTGAGTGACCACAGGACCTGAAGAGGCTGTGAGTCACCAACAGAGCAGTGTAGGAAAGGCCAGGCCAGCTGGGAGGTTAAAGGGGCGCAGCGGTTCCCGTGGCTCCTAAACTGCACCTAAGGGTAACAACCTGTCACACCCACCCTCACCTCTAACCCTCAAAATGGTCCATATCCTAACATGATCCAATGAACTGGCACCAAAACTAATCCTAGTTTGATTTCACAACTCAGCCGCAACATTTACCTGAGTCCAACCCACTAGCCAGTGCCAAACCTAATCCTAACCCCAGGCCATAAACTGGCACCAATACTATCTATAACCTGAACCTATGACCTAACATTAAACCTAACCCTTGGGCCTGGGCTACGGTGAATACTGTGTTCAGCCTATGGGCTCAAGCTCAGGCTAGCATAGGGTAAATTCACAGTCTCCTGCTCAGACTGAAGCTGGTGTGAGTTCATAGACACAGTTTAGGCTAAGGAATGGGCATGTGGTGGAACTGGATGTGGATCAGGTTAGGAATGGATACAGCTGCAAGTTTCGGCTAGGTGTGGTATGGAGCAATTTCTTGGGCTGGAGTAGAGGTGACGGTTGTTGCCCACTCCCAGGCTGGGGTTTGTTCTCAGCGTGGCTTGGTGGTTCTAGCTAGGAGCAGGCCTATATGAGAAGCAACAACATGGGTCTGAAATAGTTTTAGCGACTGCATGTATGAGCAGGAAATACAAGATATATAATACTTGCCTCCATTTGGAACTTCATATTTTTAATTTCTTTAATCAAAAAATATATAAAGCTTATGCAGGGAGTGTGCTGTGACCACTGCTTACCCCAATGATCATAACCATTTCATTGTTACCTTGTGCTTCCTCCACTGGTTTTCTTAGATTGCAACGCTCTTCAGTGCAGAGACCATCTTTTTGTTCTGTATTTCTACTGCTCTGAGCACAATAGAGCCCTCTTCCACAACTGGGGGCTACCACTATATAAATAAATAAATATTAGTCACGCAGCCCAGCAATAAAATACAGCTGACTAATATATACTGCACTATTTTTTGCATAAGCAAGTTCCATTCTATAATATTTTCACACACATTGTGTTCTGAACCAGTAGAACAAAGTAAGGAATATTTGTAATTTACATTAGTAACTTGTATTAAGATGTCTGTGGATTATTTATTAATAGATCATTATTAAATATTAAAACTGAGCAACCAGACTTGACATAGTTTGAATTATGGTGTAATAATTCAGAGTTTGTGAATTACCATGTGTAATCCAGTCATTGGTTTCTGAACCCAAAGGCCTCAAAGGAGTATCACAAATCCAGGTGACATGATAGATTTTGCAGTTAGATTTCTAATTTAGCTGAAAGCCATGTAAAAATTCATGTAGCAGACAGCTAGCTACCTGTTGGTATCTTATCTAATCAGCTTTACACACAAGATATTCCAGCTACTGTAAAATTGGCATCATTTTGGTTTACAAAATGGTCTTGAGATCAACATGTTTCAGATCGTCGCATATGACGATTTTCAGGGTTTGGACTAAACCACTCACTTTGTGCCAAACCATGTCTCCTTTCAGGGATTTGCCGTCGTACACATGGAAGGCATATATCAGAGATATGGACAGTGGCAGAATAATAGCCCCTATTACGGTGCTTAAGTTATTCCTATTTCTGGATATACAGGGATAGTTCTGAAGACAGATTTGTCAAAGAGAATGAAATTGTAGAATATGCACTGGGTTTAATTTTAGAAATTACACAAATTTAAAAAGACTTGCAGCATATCTCTGGAATACTATGATCACATTCAAGGACCAGCAAAAGTTATAATAATTTTGTCAAATGATTTAGTTATTCACAGGTGAGAATTAATATATTTGCATCTCCTTTCTATCAGTAATTCCCATGTTAGAATTCATAGAGATGGATGCATTCAACAGTTCTCTGTTAAACATCCAAACTGATAGAAAGCCCACAGAAGATTGATAAAGAAACAAACCATTCCATTCTCTACAGAAGTATAATGGACAAATGTAATGTTCCTAACAGATAATAAAGAGGTATTCCTAAAATCATAAGGTTGTTGTATGCCACTGAGATGATAGCCCCGCAGTGTCTAAATATATAGTAAAAGTGATATGTTACTGTTCTAACCCTTTTAATACTTCCAAATCATAGCATTAAAACAAAGGCCTTGATAAAATAAAATCAGCACGTTCAACAATATGCCCCACATAGCAGCAGCCCATAATCCAACTCATTGAGAACGTAACATTGTCTATGAAAATGGGGACATATAGGAACCCACCTTTCCTTTCATTTGATGCTCCACATCACCTGTAGCTCTGTTCACCCAAGTGGTAGCTACAGCCCTTGATAAAATGCTGAGCAAATCAGAAAATTCAGAACTTATGGGAGATAAAACCAGGGATTTTTGCAAGTGCAGTCACTTTTTAGTGGGTGTGTAGTTTTCTTCCTTCTCCCAGTTGTCCAAACCGCCCAGAGGATTCAGGGGGCCTGGGGCAAAGCAATTTCGGAGGCCCTTTCTATAAAAAAAAGTTGCAATACTATAGAATACTATATTCTCATGGGGGCCACTCCGGGGCCGGGGGCCTGGAGCAAATTGCCCCCCCCCCCCCCCGGGGGCAGCCCTGCCAGGTGTATCACTTCCTAGCAACCTAGAGGAATGAAGACGTATCCTGGGTGCTCTGGTCCATTTATTTAGTGTTATCTGTGCTGTCTCACATGTATCAGGCATATGGGGAGAGCTCCTGTTACCAGTTCTCCACAGAGCAAGAAGATCTTCATTGAAACTGATAGACTCCACCAGAACCTCATGTGATGCCTCATAGAGATGGATGAGACTAAAATTACAGGTTGAGCAACATAAATGTAAGGGAACCCCTCATGGCTATTTAGTGAGCCAATATAAACTTACTAATCCCTTCCTAGTAAAAGAAAGAACTACTGAAGTTTTTACCATTAATCTAAAAAAGAGAACAAGTTTGATTACAGATTTTGCAGGATGATACTAGTACATCAAATTCTAGACATTTGGTTAATTTAGTTCCAATATTGATCAGTTGCCCCCCCCCCCTTTTTTTTTGTGTGTGTGTGTGTGTGTGTGTGTTACAGTTTTGTTTCATGGGTATCAAGTCAGTTTGGATATGGAACAGTATGCAAATTCTGCAGATGGTCTGCCATTAAGAGAGCAGTTGTGTGCTACAGAAAAGCCAATTCCAATTGCAATATTTAGTAATAATTTTAATACTGTTTAAGATACCAAAACATTAGCAAAAAATGTGGGTATTACAAATACATTTCCATTTCCAAATAAAATGATTTAAAAGCCATTTCTTTTTCTCCTACATACCAACAATTTAGCTAAAGATTACATAATGTCCTCTGTAATCACTGATGCTATTGCAAACACCTAAAACAGTACATTCCCTGCAGTGTCATCTTTATTTATGTGACAGATGGGTCCAAGGTCCAAGGCAACAGTAAATGAGGGGCAATGGTCAACAGAGAGATACACTAAGGATTTTTCATTAAATCTTTCCATTTTCATTTCAATTTGGCTCAGATGTGTGTTTCATACAGCTCCCTGGATGTTCTCTGATTAATGCAACACAGTATTCAATGCATTCTCTGTTGCTGATGTTTTGACCATTCGCCAAATGTAGTGCCAGTACCACAGGCAACCTTCAGTGGCTGTAGGCATGTTCTTTTTGGTTTTATTTTCTTCCATTATAGGGATCGTGCCAAAAAAGTGATGGGTGAGTGTAACATTCGAGAACAAGGATTATAATTGGCTACCTGTTTTTAAAAAATAGGAGTGGTAAATGTTCAAGTTATTAAAGCCAGAATTAAAATCTAACATCAGGGTACATAACCTTAATCAGGGATTGTACAACAGTGTTTAAGATCTCTTTGTATAGTCATTACAAGCAAGAAATGCAGCAGTGTAAGCGAGATCATTCACATCAACCCAGGGCTTTCTTATTTAATATCATTAACTTCCATTATCCAAATGTAAGACTTGTAACTGAAAAGACAATAATTTAATTGTAACAAAATAATTGATCTAGCTGCCTATTACATAAACACTGCTGATAATGTCGATCAATGACATATTTCAAAATGAAAACAAATTTGAAAAGATTGAGCCCTTATCTACAGTAGTCAGGGAGACAGATTCTCCATGCTCATTTGTACTAGTTGACGACCCAAGATGCAATGCAGAAGAGAATCAGGCCCACTAAAGAATTTAGGAGGGTGACCTCATCCAGCCATACCAGTAAACGAGGCTACTATAGTGACTGCATGTAACTGAGAAGAAAGCAGGTGTAAACTGTGGTCCCAGAATGAAACAATGGAGGAAAACCTAAGGATCTTAGATAAATAAGTCCTTAAAAGGGGCCAGGCATGATTGGTTCAGGAGCTTCCACTTCATTGTGGAGCAGGCACATTCTATCCCCATCTGCCAGGAATGTCTATGGGATGAGCCCCCTTAACTCCACCACAACCAACACTGCTAACACAGCAGCAGTAGGACCAGGGCCGGCTCCAGGCACCAGCCCACCAAGCTTCTGTATGGGGCAGCACCTGGAGGGGGGCAGCACAGTGCTCCGGCTCCGGCCATCGGGGAGAGCGGGGCCACGGCCAGGGCTCGCCGCCCTCCCCCCAGCGCTCTGGCTGCCAGGGACAGCGGAGCTGCAGCGGGCTCGCCGCCTTCCCCCCAGCGCACTGGCCGCAGGGGACAGCTGAGCCGCGGCGGGCTCACCGCCCTCCCCCCGGCGCTCTGGCCGCCTGGGACAGCAGAGCCCCGGGCGGGCTCGCCGCCCTGCCCCCAGCACTCTGGCCGCCGGGGAGACTGAAGCTGCTGCGGGCTCACCGCCTTCCCCCCGGCGCTCTGGCCGCCGGGGAGAGAGGAGCCCCGACCGGGACTCGCCGCCCTCCCCCCGGGGCTCCGGCCGCCCTCCTAGGGTGACCAGATCACCAAATACAAATATCGGGACGCGGGGGGG